>NC_050191.1:13642668-13855168 GCF_008315115.2 Sander lucioperca
CTCAAACATCCAAATTTCTTCACTGAGAATGAACAATTTCTGAAAATGCAGTTACTTATAACATAAAGCCTGCTTCTTTATGCTGATTACTTAAACTAACTTATCTCGTAAACTAAAACTAACTTAAATTTTATCTCTTATAACGTCCACTTCATTTCATTTAACTGAAATCTAAATTTATGTTGTATGTGAAGGTGGCTAAAGCCAACATCTGGAATAATTCAAAAGGAGGGGACAACCTGAATTATTGGTGCAAACAACAAAACACCAGTATTTTCCCATGCTCATGGGTCAAAAAGGCTCAGCTTACAAAGGCCACATTTACATGATGCGTTCAGGGACTAGCTTCCTGCTTATATCCAACCTGATTTCAAAAGTGTGGAGTTGTTAAGTAATGTGCTATCAGAACATTCCAGTGTGCTTAGTGCAGGGTGTATGTGCAAGCATGTGTGTGTATCGGGGGACAGATAAACCCTCAAGATGTGATAGATGACATCATGATGTAATGGTATCTCTTTGAATTACTATGTTGGGACATGTAGTACAAGCATGTAAGCGTTAGGAGGGTAAACAACTTTGCACTTGACCTTTAAAACCGTTGAACTGTTAAAACAAAAAAAGGGAACAAAAGCATTTCCTCTTTGATGCAGGAGTCTTCTTTTAGACACACACACACACACAGAGTTGGGGGCAGTGGAGAGAAGTTGTTAACACAACATGGTGAACAGCTGCTTATTTACTCATCCAGCAGTTACAGAGCAACATTATCATTCATTTGGAGTTGTGTTTCTTGCCACTGGATGGATGTAAGACACATCACTCTCTATTTTTGGTCTCTGGCGACTTCTGAGGGAAATATCTGGCTCTCTAGCTGCTAAATGCACCACTATATTCACAAGCAAGTCGCTAACATTATCTGCTGTTTGATGCTGAGCAGGTAGTGTACAGTGTTTTTTTAGGTGAGAGTGAACCAAAACAGTAAAGTTGTGGGTCAGGCAGCTAAACAATGAGCTGAATATACTGTAAAAACTCTGTAAAGCCAATGGGAGCTGCAGATTCAGGTGATAATTCACTGTAGGTTCATCAATACAAGTGATACATTGTAATTACTTTACTTTAAGTGATTTTTTTTTGGGATTATTTAACTGTGTAGACACCAAATAACCTCCAATATGAAGGTGCATGTCCAGATTTAAGTTAGACACACTGGTCAATGTGAGGGAGTGTTTTCCTACCCTAAGTAAACACTGAAGTACTTTTTACAAACACTGCATGTCAATCACACACACTGACACACCCTCCCTCTGTGTCTCTACCCCACACAAACACTCAAACTTTGGCCTGGTTTTGGAGCAAAAGAGCCAAGGTCAGAGGTGAACGACTGTGGGAACGTGGAGGTCCCGTAGCGTGAAACTGTCACCGTCCTGACAAACTGGCCTGTAACCTAAACAAGCTCACACTCAGCTCGGGACAATATCCCCGAGAAGAGAGCACAATGCCACTCCACCACTCCACACTGGGCCTGGAACAATACCATACACGCTGAAACAACATCATAGCCGGGCCTCGGCTAAGCCAACATGGCACTGGGTGAACTGAAGCAACACTATTCGGTGAGCAGCACCACACAATGCCTGCAATGGGAAACGATCCATCATGTGCTGACCACAGCTAAATTCATGTCTCAAAGTGTGGGGTCTTTACAAGATTGGATGAGGTTGACAAGCCCTTGTGAGCACTGTGTGTGTACTGTTGCATGTCCACTGTTCTCCTTCAAGACGGAAGGCAGTTAGGGGCATTTAAACTCACAGAGAAGCCTACACAATCAGATATACTGGAATGGCACAGGAAAAAAGCATTGGCGTAAAAATTAAATACGTCTTGATTTTTACATTTTGCCCCATTATTTCTGACGTACACATCCATTATAGCAGAACTCTCAAAACCTTAAACCTGTGTTGTTTAGGTGTACAACAATCTAATCTGTTAACAATTATTTCAAGAAATCAATACACCATCAAGGTGAGGCCTTCAAATTGTTTATTTTGTCCAATCAATGGTCCAAAACCAAAAGTTAAATCGATAAAGAATTGCAGCTTATCAACTAAATTTCAGTGGTTACACAATATTTCCTGTTCAGAACAGGGCCGATTGTCCCTAATATTTTGTTTGTGTATTCCAGCTGGTTAAGCCTGGTGTTGAGCCTGTGTGGTTTGTATCCTAATAGGGGCTACCTCAGACTGAGGCCTGGACCGCAGCCACTGGGCTATTCATGCTTTGTGACCTGATTCGCAGATGCCTCTAAATCCTGCATGCTCACTGCTATAAATCTCTCAAGACTTGTAAACACACAACAACACACATTCACACTCACAGGAAGACATACCAACACACACATAGACACACAATAGCACATAGAAAAAGACACACACTGGATGAATGCCCAGTGATTAGGGCAGAAGGAAACAATTAAAATCATGTGCAGCATTGCATGCATTCAGCCCAGTACATGGAAAATTCCCATCCAGCATCTTGAGGAGAGGAAAAGCAGACTACAGACTGGTACAGAGCGCCATCCGGTGTCCAGATAGGTGAACTGAAGCTGCTTCAGTCCCTGTATGCTGTGTGAATGATGAAATCATTCAATTGGCGATTCTTTTTCATCAAGTAAAAAGCCAAGCATTAAAGAGCAGGAGGGTGGAGGATAAAAGGCATATATTGATTTTTTTCGAATACTGCTTCCACTGGACAATAAGTTTCATCATTCATTTATGAATTCGATCAAATTAATCCTGAACAGATGGCATACAAGTCGATAGATGAAAGTGCCCAAGACCACGGGCCGAGTGTATGAGGCAAGCAGGGTGATATGCAGCCACTCTCTATATCAGCAAGATTTATTAGGTGGATTGTGTGTGTGTGTGTGTGTGTGTGTGTGTGTGTGTGTGTGTGTGTGTGTGTGTGTGTGTGTGTGTGTGTGTGTGTGTGTGTGTGTACTCCCTCATGATATCATAAAGCCTACAGAAATATACAAAGGCTTTGGTTTGGTTTCAGACATAGGAGGGGCACAATAAAGTCAGCTTCTCTCAACAAAATATATTTACACATAAGTATAAGTAATATATTGCACTAACTCCACAAAACCCTACTGTTTAGTTTACTTGATAGAGACTTCATACTTTATAATAAATAATCTTATAATTGAATATTGTGTTGGGTGAGGGGTTTTCAGACATTTGACAGACCACATCTGATGGAGTATACTGGTACCTTGAAGCTTATTTCGGTGAGCGCATAATGATAATTGAAGCCAAACAACTCCTCTCTTCTCTCAACTACATTATGGAAGCTGGATAGTAAGGACAACGTTCATAAAGATTTAACTAATCAAACTGAAACTATAAATGTTTCATTCCATGCCCAATAGAAACTACAGCTTTCAAAATATACATGGCATTTGGAACCCATGTTCATGTGAATATTAAATTAGATAAAAGGCTCCATTCCATTAGTGTCCAAGTAAACCATGTCAGTAAGCCAACATGCACACTACCAGGCAATACCAGCCATTAGTTATATTATTACTTATGTGCTTTTCATGCTATAAGAAGTCTTAATGTCTGTTGCGGGGGGGTGGGGGTGACGTTGCCCCTGTGGATAAACCTGTTTAGGCTAGGTGTTACACTTCATGTGTGCTACAGTTACACACGCTTCAGTTTCTACTGGGCTGGCAATATTAAACCAACAAAAAGAAGAGTTGAACACAATATTGTTAAAGACGTGCTGGCTAAAGAAATGATAATAAGAGCTAACGAAGCAGCAGAAGGCTTAACTTAAAGGTGCACTATGCGTTCCTGCATGATTTCAGTGCAATTTCATTTTTATCTCAAATTGTAGGCATCTGTCCTTGATCTGCTAGCTGCCTGCCCCCTGAATACACTGTGAAAAAGCCCGGTCTCGGGAGACAACACAGGGGTCGTAAACGTCAAACAAACACTAGGGGGACAGGATTATGGATGTATTAAGAGAACTGGATACAGTGTTCGACGGGAAACCCCGTACATTCCAATGAGAGTGCTCAAAAGAGCATAAAGCAAACATGGAGCTCGGCTCTTCCGCGTTGACTGGCCCATGACGTCACGGTGGACATGTGCACCAGCAACAGTTTGTTTGTGTTGTTGTAGCAACCGGTAGCAACATGCTCGTTCATGAGCTTGTCTTTCGTGTCTCTTACAAGTGGCGAACTCATGAACTCGCCGTTTTCATTGTCTAAAATATTCACTAACGTTAAACATTGTGTTTTCGTTGTTCCTGATCGTTTATATGCTTATCTAAATAAACAATTGATGTATTTAGACAACCAAGGAGATTTAATCATTGTGTCATGCTACTAGCTAGCGCTAGCTATTAAGGTTAGCCTGCAGTTTCGTGAACAGAGCTCATCCATGGCTTCATCCCTCATCCACATTACAAGCTTTACAGCATACAGCCCTCAGATGTATCATAAGAGAGAACCAAGGCAATGTAATCACTAGCTATGTCTGTAGTAACGTTATGTAGATATATAGCTAATTATGGTATTACCGTTCTCTTAATACATCCATGCTAGCTACCGCTAATAGCTACTAGCCGATAGCCCCGCCAGTTTGGGAAACGCTTCATACATGACGTTACAAGCATACATACATCCCTCGGGTGTATCATAAGATAATACCATGGATGTATTAATAGAACACATGGTGAATTACAACCATTAGCTCTATCCATTATTACAGCTACAGGACCTCGGGAGAACAGTCATGTGAGCGGGTGGGCGCAGCAAGTTGATGTACCCCCAAACAAATTATCCGCTGAAATATAGAAGTTTCTTTCACCATGCAAAGTCTATGTGAAAAGTCTTTCTGGGCCATGGGGTGCAGTACCACCGTTATCTGATAAGCCCATAGTGGCTTTAAGACATGGCGCTCTTCCTGGGGGCTTGGACAAGATCGGTACCAAAATAAAACAAACACGTTCCAGCCAATCACCGACAAGATGGTTGGGGGAGGGGGTGGGGGTTAGTGACAGTCCGTTAGTCATGACAGTTACAGAAACATGGGGGGAGGGGCAAGCTTGCTCTGTTTTGTTTTAAATTTACTTGAAAAGTCAACAAAAGTAACTTCATGCAGGAATGCATAGTGCACCTTTAAATAATTAGTGAATTTTAATTCCATATCCATAAGTTAAGTTTTTAAATATCACATTATGTCAATGAAAGAGAATGAGGCTTGTTCGTTCCACAGCACCATGTGATCACCCTATCTCTATCCTTGAATCTCTTGATAGGAGCAACACAGCAAATCCTGCTCTACCTGAGGTTGAAACATGCACACAGAGCAGACACATGCCTATTATTATTTTCGCGCACTGAACCTGGCCTGGAAACACCTCGGGATCCCCCAGTCAGAGCTGCTGCCCCTGCGTCGGATAAGTGGACAAAGATGGATGGATGGACTGACCCGATAGCCTGGGCCTACAACTCTTTATTTATGTTCATTTTCTGTGTGCGAGTTTCTCTCCTTCAAAGAGTTTGTTATTTCCCACCTCCTGATACAGCACTTTGTTACTGTTGTCCACAGCCTTGCCTGCTCTCTCCTCCCCCTCATCCTCCTTCCACAGTCTAGGGGTATGTGGGTGAGGCAAAACTACATGATCTATTCAACCGCTGTTACTTCCCCCCCCCCCCCATCTGTTGTTCAACCTTCAGCGCGTAGATATGTTTTGCAACATTTCCACTTTCTTTGGACAGAGCAGCTCTCCCACCCCTAAGTGGGATACCTGCTGGTTGCTGTAAAGTGCTATATAAATACATTCTGATCGATTGATAAGTAATGGTGTCTGTCACTACCCGATGTGAGTCGAGTGCAGATGTGAGTTGTGCATGCTCAGATTTAAACGGTTTAAAATAAAGCATAAGGCATCCGGATCTGGGCTGCAAGTAAGGTGGGCGCGAGTTCTCTTAATACATAATACATTCATGGCGCGAGGTGGGCAGGTCTGTGTCATACTGAAATTTGTGAAATCCATAAAATAATAAACTTTTCTCATTACAAACAATAACAGAAGATGGAAATCATTTCAGAAACGTTTTAGCTATCTATGATTGTTTTATTGCTAACGTTAGCTCAAAACGGCATTCCAAGTGACAGCCTTTGTTGTGTTTGATTGCTAACTTGTAGCCAGCAGTGAACGAACTTGTAGGTCCATTTTTATTGTATTGATATTACAGAAGTCTCTCGTTAGCAAGTTCTTATAGGCTACTTCAGCCTCTAATCTAGAACTGACATCAGGGATTATTGTCGCAAAGTGACGCAAGCACAACTCACATCTGCACTCGACTCACATCGGGTAGTGACAGTGTCAACCAACCCACCCGATCATTGCACCTCATGCCACTGGTACCATGACGACTGCTTAGGCTCTGCTAAAGCCCAGATCCACTAGCCCATCCCTCCCTCATTGCCCAGATAATACAGCTTTTACATGTTTTTAGTGGAACAGCCGTTCCAATGAATACTGAGGATTCTTACAGGGAACAAATTAAAAGCTTCTTCTTTTTCTTTCTACAGGAAAATGTTTGAGATTTTTTTGCATATGTTATAATGGCTAAAAACAGAAAATTGTGCTTTTTTACCATTTACTCAACAGGATAGACAGTGACCTAGTTGCACACTTCCCTCATGCCCCCTCCTCACTAGTCTTCCCGGGTCTACAGCAGCCAGCAGCATGCAGCACTGGCTGGAAGGTGGGGGTCTGTCTGTGTTGTAGGATCAAAGTGGGGGCTTGTGTGTTGGCATGCTTTCCCAGCATTTTAGAAATGGTCTCTAATACCCTGGCTAAACAGGCATTTGGTGCTGGAAAGAGATATTGTATAAATCCTCTGATTCTTGCACAGTTTATTTTCCTGTGCAATAAACTAGACACACTTAATAAATAAATTCAATTTATACATTGAGAAAGCCACTCACTGTGTTTTTAGCCACAGACATTTGTGCCATAAGGATATGGTTCAACACAGTTCCCAGGATAAAAATGCCTTCAAATATCTCGATTTGTGCAGCCAACAGTCCCACACCCAAAAGATATTCAGTTCTCCTCACAGTGGAGAAGCTGGAGAAAATGGCTGAAATGATTAACCAATTATCATAACTGTTGATAGATTTTCTGTTGATTGAATCATTCATTTTTCAAATAATTATTTCAGCTCTAAATTGCACCAAAACTTTGAAAAGCAACAGAAAAGAAGCTAAAATGCATCAAAGAAGAGGAGCTACGTCACTGTGCCACTATCATCGCCAGTATCAGCATCACCAGGGCCAAAACAATCATATTAAGAGGCTTGAAGGAGTGTAGAAAAACCTTAAGTTGCCACAATATGATTGCAACATAAAGCTTCATGTAGCTTAGCTAGATTAAACATCCCACAGATTGTACACAGTGCACACACACCCACCCCAGCTCCTATCAACACTGTCCCATCACTCTGTCCAGCTGGCTGGCAGCTGTAATTCCACAGCTATATTTCTCTAACACATCCTCCATGGAGCACTGTACAGTTACTGTGCCAAAGGTCATTGCCTGCTGCTGCTTTCTCTCCCCCCTCAACATGCAATTTGTCTGACCTGGTTTGAAGCTGAGATTGCCCATAATCCAGCAGATCTGTCCAGACCACAAGGCTCTATATCCATGGTTCCTCACTATTTATAGAGGAAGCCAAAGTAGCTGAGAGAAGACTGGAGGCATGCACACAAACACACCGACGCATACAGTACAGTTACAAAGACACAAGCAGGTACATTTACCCACACACATTCATGCACAAAAGCATTTAAAAAAGGTGATGGTAAGCAAAAAAACTTTAACAACTCCAAACTAATGTTACGGTCTACAAGTGGACTTCAACTCTGCCTTCTCTGAAGAGCAATGTTGCATCTGTCAACACACTCCTGTCTGTCAAGGTTGACAAGTCAAGTATGTTTATATAGTCTTACCAGCATGGCACATTTGAGACAGAAAATAAGCATTCCAAGACCAAACCGGATCTACAATCAATAACAAACGATGCAACAATATCTCAAAGGATTAAACCACTGCACAAGCAACCACGCAACACCAACCTCAAAGAATAATGGATGAAACATTTGAGGGCCAATGCAAACGAGGACTTTATTACCATAAGTGTCGATTCATATATTTCAGTCTTGACAGATTTAAAAAGCAGTGCACAAGCTTTACAACCTGTATAACAGAGACCTTATGCACCTCCCATGAATAAATTAAATCCTGAAAAACCAATGTGATCTATATCTAATGTCATCACCGAGGGCCTGGAGACACTCCCAAGCTTTCCATGTGGAGACAGAAATGGGTTTGGGTTATTCTGGGAGGAGGCCAGATCCAGGAAGCCATTTCACTTAATTAATCACACGTAAGTGTTTATTACAGGGGCTGCGGAGTCATCCTTAATGTCCATAATTAGCTATGTAAGTATGTGTAAAAAATTAGGAGCAGCATAGAACATTCACAGCCCTTTGCCTTCCTCAGAGAAAAACAAGTTAGCTTAAGTTTCTTAACTACAAAAGCTTTCTCTCATTTCTTTAAAGCAGTCAAAGCTGCACAATCTGGATCAAAAAATATTCTGTCTGCTGCACAGCGAAAAATATATTTAACCCATTTCCCAAGTTGCAATTCCACTTTCCTAAACCAAAACGAGATGATTGCTCATTTTGTAGAATGAGAGGCTGGAAAAATAAAAATGCAGTATTATGTATGAAAATATCAAATTTTCTTAGAAAATAACATTAACTAATAGATAGTCTATATCCTCGATGTTCCACTTCCGGGATTGTTCAGGTGCCGCAGGAAATTCCGCCGGATGCATGTCTTTTTGCCGATGTCCTTTTCCTTACGCTTTCTTTGCACTGGAATTTTAAACTCCAGTGGATTTATGAGGACTATGGTTAACTGCTCCTCAGTAGGGCTTGGCATCGTTCAAAATCTTTCGATCTGGTGCCAATTTCGATACCTCAGTTTCAATGCCGGTTCCTTAACAATACTTTTTCCCGATACCATATGTTTTAAAATCCATTTCAACATCAACAAAAATACATTAAAACACAAAACTTTTATTTTATACCTTAATTGTGAATCAAAACAGTTATCAAAATTAAAAAATTCTGGTAACACTGCTCACTGGTTGTGCTTTTCGATACTTAGAAGATACTTAGGATTGGTATCAATCCGAACTTTAAAAATTAACAAAAAAAGAAAGCTTTTTGCCACAACATGAACATATTATAAATAACTAATAAACAAATTACATTGTGTAGAGGCTAATATTGAACTTACTAAAATGCAAAGGAATGTAAAGAACAAAGACTTTTTAGGTCAAACTGCATAATGACAAACCTTTAACAATAAACTTGGTGACTGCCCTGTTGTCAACATTGAACTAATGAAGAACTAACTTAAGTGCAAAGGAATGTAATCGAATTGCCTTGTTGCTGAAAGGTGCTGTAGAAGTTGCCTTGCCTTACAACCTCAGCCTGTCAGTCATCAGGGCACAGAAACCACTGTTGTGCCTGCTTGTCTCAGTGGAAGTGTAAAATAACAGCACGCAACCGCTTTTGGCTCGCCATTAATATCATATCGCAGCAAACGCTGTCTGCGTGAAGTTTTGAAAAACTGTAACCACACTTGAAACCACTTTATCGGCATTGCCGTGACTCACTGTGACTTCAACAAAACTGCAGAGCCGACGTAGTTTTCTCCGTCCGCACCCATGCGCGCGCGTGTGTGTCGGTCAGAGCTCCACTCTGTGTTAATATGCAGAGAGGACAGATAAGCTTGCACTTACGCGCTCAGACACTTGTGGAACCGAAATTTGGCACCGAAAGATAAATAATTTTTCGATACGCATAGGATCCAGGTATTTTTTCCGGTGCCATAAAAGTATCGACGTTTGGTGCCCAGCCCTACTCCTCAGATCGCTGCACGGTAAATTAAGACAGCTAGCTAGACTATCTGTCCAATCTGAGTTTCTCTCGCAGGACAGAAACAACTTTTGAACGTACACATGTTCCACCAAAACAAGTTCCTTCCCGAGGCTATTTTGCAGCGACTCCGTGCAGAGCGCAGCGCCGCCCATGATGATTGTGATTGGTTTAAAGAAATGCCAATAAACCAGAGCACGTTTTTCTCCCATCCTGGAATGCTGTGTGGACTAGCCAGACCCTCGTCCGCAGCGTGTGGAGGATGGTCTGGCAAAGCGAGACTAATAGATAACTAAACCTGATAATTAAACATAGAAAACAAATCACTTACCATCTCTGTTTACATTTAGAAAAACACAGTCACTATTTGGAAAATGGGTTAAAAAAATATTTACTGCACAGCAAACTGAATATTTATTTTAATCCTCACGGGAAATACCTTGAAATACGCAGTTAATGTTGATTTGGGATTTACTGTACATTCTTTACTACATCATTTCATCCCTGTAGGCCATAGATGTGGACAAAATCTCTGGAATCTGAGCAGCACCAGCCTGCATCACAAGAATATGTTGATATGTTTTGAGAGCAACTCTTAATTCAAGTTAGGGTAAAGGGCTAACACAATGGACTAATTACATAACATAAAGAAATCCCTCTCTGTCTCTATCCAGCCGCCCAAGACTGGGCTCCTTTCATCCAGTGAGGGAACATGGTGACCGGAGAGAGAGAGAGAGAGACAGAGAGAGAGAGAGAGAGAGAGAGAGAGAGAGAGAGAAAACTATGGAGTCTGCCCACCTCTTTATCTCTCTTGGTTTGTGTGCATGTGTGTGCATTTGCAGGGTTTTCCCTGACATTATAAGGCTTAGGCGCAGCACCCAAGTCGTTTTTGGTAGCACCTAAGCCAAATGAATGTAAAATCTTGTGAGCATCAAAACTAACTAAATGACTTGATTAAATGACTCAGACTGAATGATTGTAGCTGGTCCCCAATGGACTTCTTCAGCTTAAGTTTTGTCTTTAATTATCTGCTCCAGGAAGGACCGCTTTACTCCCCACAAAATACATGCACCTACAGTACGTCTTTCACAAACCTAGGTTAAACTGTTATGGGAGCCCAACCTCCCTGCAGACATAGAACCCTATTTTCAGCCGTGACCCCATAACCCATAACCTCAGAAATATTGGGGCAACGTAACACAGAAAAACATTCAAGCCCACTCCTTTAACTGTGATCACAGCTTGACCTGCATATTCAGGGTGCCTTGAAAAACAAGGATCAACTCAGATTGCATAAAAAAAGACAAATGCGATAACTGCTAGGGACATAAAAGGTTCTGTGGCCTTTGATGAGAGATGCACATAAATCCCCAGTTAAACCAGAATTTGTGTTATTGTGTTGTTATTTTAAGGATTAAGCAAACTTTAGAGGTGTTGGTAGGTTCAGCCGGTAACTGGTAGTTCTAGGGAATAAGCGTTTTTCCCCAAAATGTCACACTATAGCTTTAAGTGTGTGTGCCATAATGTATTAGCATTTATTTTTTAATGTACTAGCACATACTATTAAAGGCTTTTTTTATTTTCAACCATCTACTGTATATAAGTGTCTGGGATTAGATTTGTTTCATGCCACACAATGGACAAGGTTATTCCTCCTTTTTAAAGTTATTATTAGATTTACTTTCACATAAAATAAAGTGTACAAAATACACTGCAAATTGCACATTGCACATTGGGGCAATAAACTTGCAAAATATTGTTCAAGGCAAACATTTTGCAAGCCCTGAGGGTATTGAGAGACGTTATTCTCTCCAAGCAGGAGGCCTTCCTCTTCTAGAGGAGGGGGTGGCAATGAGGAAAAGACTGTCTGTGCTTTCAAAGATTTTGTCTTAAATCAGTGGATCTGCTGGAATTAGAGGTCTGTCTGAGCCCAAGCACCCCCCCCCCCCTCTCCATCCCTGAAAGGTGTGTGTATGTATGTATGTATGTATGTATGTATGTATGTATGTATGTATGTGTGTGTGTGTGTGTGTGTGTGTGTGTGTGTGTGTGTGTGTGTGTGTGTGTGTGTGTGTGTGTGTGTGTGTGTGTGTGTGTGTGTTGATCAGAGGGTGTCTTCAACTGTGGGACCAGAACGAAAGGAGCTGCCACATTGGGCTCATAAACACACCCTTTGGCAAGTTCACTGCAAATTCAGCTTAGCATAATTCAAAAATACCAGGCAGTGTGTACTGCTGAACCTGCAAAGCAGCTTTCTCCCTCTCTCATCTCTCTCTGCCCCTCTCCTCCACCTTCCAAAAACACTTCACACAAACAGGAATTAATGCCACTGCTAAACAGTCCATTTCCTCAGAATAACAACATGGCAGGTCATCAAAAGTGGTTAGGCTTAGTTGTTTTGTTTGTTATTAGAGGACTCATTAAGTGGTACAAGCCACAGCTAACACCACGCTAAAGCCAGGATAAAACCAATATTTTGTTTACTGCAAATAAATTAGGACAATTTTAACTGACAAAATATAATTCATCCAAAATGCTTAAGCACTGAGATTAATCATCAAAACATATTAACCATGAATATAGATTTTTAAGTCCTGACCACTTCTTATACTAAAGGCTGGTTCAGAAAGAATTGACAATAACATGAATACAGAATCAAATTGAGCTACATGCTGTGACCTGAATCCAAATCACACCGCACCACATCTGCAATAACAACAAAAACTGCATGGCATACTGATAGTGCTGACACTGATTTTAGCTAATATAAGAAGATGAGGTTTATGTCAGCAGATGGTTGTGACAGACCACTGGTCGGTGTGATGTCTCCCCTTTAGCCAGCCCCATTCCTTGTGATATTCCTATGGTGATATTATTAAATTGTTTATACAAATTCTTGACTTGCTCTTCTCTGTGCATGTATGCATGTGGTTGAAGGGCTGGATTGGTGAATACTTGGCTCTTGTTATGTTTAAGTGTTAATGAGTTCATGGTGTTTCATTGTGCCATTAAATGTAATCCACTTGATTAAACATGCATTGGATCTCGATGACGTTCTGACTCAACCACAATGTTTGCAATGCTTATGAAGAGGTGAAGAGAGGAGCAGATGGCAGTAGAACAATACCATAAGCACTAGTACGGGAGGACATATGACAGCACGCAGCTCAATGCAGCATAGAAAAAGAAGCTCACTGGGGTCTCATTATAAGCTATATGAATGTCCTACCTGGACTCCCTGTAGAAGCCGAACACATCGCTCCTTGACATCGTCATAGGGACACCGTTTGGACAGCATGAGGAGGTGAGCCAGGATGTCATTTAGGTCACTCTTGGGAGGGCTTCCCGAGGCTGGGGGGGCCAATGATGGTATGGGCCTGATGGCCTCCACTTTCCTCATGACGTCCTGGCAGATGTTCTCCATGGCTTTAGTTCTGGAGATGGCATCCCGGCTGCCCAGCCGGTCCCATCTCCCCAGAGACTCCTGGTCCTGCACTTCCATCTTTTGATGTAGGACTAACGTTTGTGCTGTCTTACAACAGGCTATGCAACAAATAACACATGAAACAGTCTATGTTTTACATCACAGCATAAAAAAACAAGCTTTAACAATGTTTTTAATGTTATTCTAATGGGGAACTGGGTAAATATTTCTTGAAATCACATGTGAAACTGTTTACAGATAAAAATGACAGGAGGGTCTGTTTTTAAGTAATCCAGCAAATTAAATACCCAATAAATCAAGGTGTTTCATCACAATGATGCAAAAGATCATATAACAATTCAATATTGCTTCAAAGATTTATTGATTTGCAACACTGCCCACAATGGCCTAATGTTAACACTGATATCACATTGATATTAAAAGGCATAGGTACAAATGGTTGACAAATATGCTGTACATTGTCACAGGGTATTGAATATCGACCGACCCTATACTCAGTAAATGTCTTGTTCACAAGAAAAATAATGTGATGATGAATTACATTTTTATGAATGATTTTTATCAATTGTTAAACTAAAGACTCAAACAAAAACAAATATCAGCCGATATATCTATTTGATTTCTAAACTCTGAAATATCGATATCAGTATTGGCCTCAAAAAGCCAGTATCCATCGGGCTGTGGCAGGCATACAGGGATTTAAACACAGAACATGCTGATAACAATATGATTTTTGGTCTGTTACCAACTTCTAAGAAAAAAGCCTGGTTAATGTACTGAGAATAGTACTGATGTCTCAAGCCACCATAATCTGCCAATCACAGTGTCATATCTTGCAAACGAAAATGAACCCACGTTGGTTTATGGTTAATGACTTTATAATCTAAATTTTAGACATATCATGACTGAAAATGTACACGCAAGTGGTCAGTATAGTGAGTGCATCAATCCCTGGCTTCTTTCGTGTCAAGGCTTTCAAGCTGCCCGTTAACAAAGACACGAGTAAAGTACAACAGAACCACGGTCAAAACAACATTCTTACACACAAACCTATCACTGTGGACCAAAAACAAAGAGTGTCATTCTGAAATACTCACTTTATCCACATTCTTTGGTGCCGGTCTTCTGCCACGGGACGCCTTACCACAGCACTGACCAGTAACGTCAGTCCCAGAGTAGAAAAGATAGGAGGCAACAATTTGATGGTAAACATTTGATTGGCAGAAGGAGCCGGCCAATGAGAGGAGTCCCTGGGCATTCTTGGGCGGTGCCGTGTGGATTCTGACACATTTTAGTTGTCATGCTCGCGGGGGAAGGTTTTATGGGAGTTGAATTCTCTTCGTTCGGTGTGTGCTCTTGGAGGGTAGCTCTTAAGAACTACAACTCCCATTATGCACTCCGTGGGCAGCAGCCCCCCCCTTCTCTTGTTTATCAGAAATAGCTAAGACTGGCCGAGAGAGGAAGATGTTGTACATTTCCATTTGATTCGGTTTAAACCTCATTTGTATTTAACTAAACTGCCAAAATTCTCACATAAACGGCCAATATCAGTTAAACAATATAGTACACAACTATCAATGTCAACATGTCAAATTGAAAGAAGTTAAAATTGGATTCGGGTGTGCCATGTATGCAAGTCTGTTTTGGGGACAAAGGTGTTTTTGCTAAATGAGAAAAAAAAGAGAAAAAAAAAACTAAATCTACATAAGATGCCTAAATCTGCAAAAGAAACACAAATACCAATGCAGGTTTTACAGAAAATAGCCTGTTTCCTTTCTTTCAGTGCAGCACACCTGCCACACTGTAGGCATGTTGCCTTTAGCTGCAGCAGGCTATTTGCATACTGCTGTGCAAATGTTTACAGGCTGATTGATTGATTTACTGGCTAAAGACACTTTACTAACCCCTAAGTGATCAAAAAAATGGCATCATCTGTGTTTTGTTGTTGTTGAAAGTGGGCATTTCTCAGCATAATATATACTCCAACTTCCCATGTTGCAGACCAAGCTACTACTGAGGTCACACATACAGTATATATATATATATATATATATATATTAAGAGATGTATGTGTGGTTAATTTAAGAAAAGTGGTCACGGGGTGTATAATATGTATTTTTTGGGGGGGAGGGACTGTTTTCTTTACTTACATGCACAAATTCTTTGTAAAATGTTACATTCTAAAAATAAGGCCTTTAGTTAAATTTTCAGCAATATGTCTGGAAATTATCATATTCTACTATAAATGTCTAAATGCCTACAGCTGCTTAGTCATTATTCTAACCAAACCAGGCAAAATACTTTCAATCCATAAAAGCTGCATGTAGGACTTGTGACCCTTAACATTTCTTAAATCCTGCTGTAGTCCTGCTTTACATTTTTGCCAACAATTTTGCAAGGTTTTAGATTTTTGACTGGTTGTAGATTTTCTTGAAAGGTGAGCGTATTACAAACAGTGAGCATTCACAGAACTTAATGTAACACAGATCACTTTTGTAAGCATCCTTATGAGAAGTAGCCAGCTTGCCAACATGTAGGCTACACTTGTATCAAATATGAAATGTCTTTGAACATGTAATCTGGATGTTATTCATTTTCAATATTTCAACATTTTTATTTTATCTTGCTAAAATGTGTGTGTAGGTCTAGATCAGGGGTGGCGAACCTGTGGCTCGTGAGCCGTATGCGGCTCTTTGCCTGCTCCTGTGAGGCTCTTCCTGTGTGGCTGGGGGCTGTGTCATTGGTTGATTGTTGTTTTTAACTTTTCTGAAACATACAGTATTTCAGATAAGTTAAAAAAAAAAAAAAACACACACATTTGAATGCATCTGCCAATACATTTGCCAATTATTTTAAAATGGAAAATAATGCAGCATTTTGCAGAGCAGAGTTTTGAGGACAGATTCTGCAACCTGAGGAAAAACAGCGGCCACAGATCACCTTCCTCGTTAACCCTTTCACTGCTGAATCAGATTGTTTGAAAGCCCCTTTAGTGACAAATGAGTGAGAGAGTTCTTCGAGTGGTCACAACCGAGTTGAAGCAAGACCTGAAAGGGATTGTGGATAACAAAGACTGTCAGGTTTCCCACTGAGTCAATCTAAGTGAGGAAAAAAACTATGAAAACTGCTACGTATTATGACTGTCATCAGATCTGGAAGACACTGTTGCTGTTGTAGTGTGGACGTGCATGTGTTGTGTGGCTTTTTGCTATGGTGCGTTTTTTTTTTTTGTGGCTCTTTATACCTAACTGGTTGGCCACCCCTGGTCTAGATTGTTTTTGGCTACTATTCTGATCAATTTCACTTTTTCCTTCTATCTAAAGTATATACAAGTGTCAGTTGGTGTCTCTGTGACAGAACCTTCATCAGATATAAGAATTCCTTGAAACATTGAGCATACATTATTAATACATTGACAAGTCTGGAACACTATGGAGGGGGAGGATGAAACAGTGCGCAGACGGAACCACTGTGATGAGAGCGGCGATGGCGAAGAGGAGGGAAATTTAAAAAGGCCGGACTGGTGACAGGCTCGAAGAAATCAGTTAGCTAACGTTGCATAAAAACACAAGCAGCCTCAGAATATTAGCTAGCTACATACAAACATATGATTCGTTTCGAAACGAGTATCAACTTCAGCATCACAAATGGAGACTTATAACGACCAGGTAATGTTCGCAAATCAGCCGTTAGTTACGAATGTGGCTAACACGTAGCCAAGCTTTAGCAATGTTTACTTTCGCTAAATTGTCGTTAGCTGCTAGGTTATCTGCAGCTGCTTTTCTACTGGTTTTGTTACGCACGTTTATCTACAGTAACTTAAGCGAGGGCGGTTGCAAAAGGCGTTACTGCTTTATTCTAAGATAACCAATTATGTCAACGTTATTTGTAACGTTAAACAAAACGGGTTGTTTTCGATTGCGTAACGTTAGCATTTTTTAAATTCCTAAAGCTTTAAGGAGCAAAACGGTGGGCTTGTTTGGAAAACAGCCTTCTTGATGCAGAAGGCTGGTGTAACGTTACAGTAGTTGATCGTCAGATATTTTACCAATAGCAATGTTGATCAGTTAACGTTAGTAATTTAGCGTTAAGTCTTTTACACAGGAAACATACTGAACTTGTCTGGTAACGTTACCTGCTCCACACATGTAGCTAGCTAAGAATTGTAAATTGAATATATTTATTATATTGGTATTGGGCTAGTCAAACAAAAAAACCCAACCAAGACCTCGCCTTGGGCTTTGGGGACTTTTTTTCTTATTAATATATTAGTTTTAACTGTATGGACTAAACAATTAATCGATAATACTCATGAGTTACAACCTTACAGTGTCTAAAAACAAAATTAAATTAAAGCAACCATCTCCTTTTTGTCTGTAGACTTTAGACTCACCCTCCAAAAACAGCTACATTGGGAGCTATTACCAGCCTCCAGACCGGATAGCAATAGCAAGACAGCTGGAGTTCCCTGCCCACTCATCCATCAGCATGGAGCCGCGGATGACCAGCCCTCGGGTGTCTCAAACCAAACTTAATATTGACAGCACAGGTATGCACCCATGATGTCAAGCTTCTTGTCTAACATAATGTTTTTTTTTTATGGCCACCTTCTGCTGGAATTATTAGGTATGCCTTTCTGTTTTTTTTTAACTCCTCTTCAGCTGTTGTTGATGCACTGAAGACCCTCCAGGAGAAAATCAGACGATTGGAGCTGGAAAGGAAGCAAGCAGAGAAGAGCTATAGTCAGTTCTCCCATGATGCTCAGAGACATCAACAGGTCACAGCATCTTACATGGTGCCCAGTCAACCAGCTGCCAGCCTGCCTGAGGCAGATAAGCCTAGCAGGAAAGGTATGTGATGAAGTGTCCAAAGGGAGAAGCCAATGCAAAAGTCTTTTCTGTAGATGTTTTTTGATTGTTATATCTGTGTTTATGATAACAGAGCTGGACTCAAAGCTGCAGTCTGCAGAGTCTCGCTGTAAGGTTCTTGAGAAGCAGCTGGACTACATGAGGAAGATGGTTGAAAATGCTAAGAAGGAGAGGAAAGCCCTCATGGAGAATCAGGTAATCCAAAAGGCTACAAAATGGAAGAAATTAAATTCATGAACAAAACAATTATTAAATGTAGACCCTATAAGACTATACGCCTAATATGATACAGAGAAATTATTTTCTAGGAAACATTCCATTACTTCATAGTTTTGGAGGTACTGTAAGTGGCATAAATGCATGTTACTAAACTGCAATATAATCTCTGTTTACCTCCCCACAAGGCTTCACTACAGAAACGGCAGCCAAGTAGCTCAAACACCCAACCTGAGCAGGAGAAGCTGGAGAAACTTGAATCAGAGTGTCTCAAATTGAGTAGGACCCAAACTCTGGCAGAGGTAATTTACTATAAAGTAAATAGTCTAAACACTTATCATCTTCACAAGCTGAACGATAAGATTATTTCAATGCAATTTTGCTTTCAGACAAAACTTGCCATTCTGGAGCAAAAACTACTGAAAGAAGAGCATGAGCGTAAACTTGTGCAGGAGAAAGCAGAAGAGGTCAGTCCATACACACTTCATCAGCTCAACAATGACACAAGAATCCACATTTTCACTTTGTATTTAATAAAAATAAAAATAAAAAGGTTACATAAAACTCAATGTCTAATAATGGTAAAATGCCAAAAAAGAATCTTGGAAAAAAAGAAAGACAGACTTTAACCATGCTATTATTGCCATGTCCACAGCTGCAGAAGGAGTTAGAAATCAACTTTCGATTGTCGGGGCCAACTACTGAAGAAACAAAGCCAAAGAAGAAAACAAAAAAGACCACCAAGGTGTTTTTCTTACTGATTAAGCTAATTAACTGCCTGTATTTTAGAGTGATGATGAGTTGGTAACAGCTGTCTTCTACCTCAGAAAACCTCCAGACAGAATGAAGTGGCATCACCAAGCGGCCCAAGGCACACAAAAATGCCCTTTGTTGCAGGAACGGTAAGTCAGCACTAACTCTCAAAACATGTAATATTAACTCTTTCCCTTTTTGTTGATTCCTTTTGATTTTCCCTACCTGTCACAGTCGACAAGCCCGAGCCATTCGGTCCACGCTAACATACAAGGTATACTTCACATGATGAAGCACCATCAGCCCCAGCTGTGTGAACGAGTGAGCGCTCTGCACAGGTCTGGTTGTGCAGCCAAGAAAAGCCTCCAAAAGGACTTTGCTCCATCTTCCACCACTTTTCACAACCCTGACAGGGAGCCCGACCGAGCAGATCAGTCACTGGGCTCGCTCTCGGACCTGCTCTTGGCTCTGCAGGATGAGCTAGGACAAATGAGCTTGTGAGTAAGCTTTTTCTATTGTTTTGTTATGAGTTATTGTTTTACACATTTAGTAATCTGTGTGTGTCTGTGTGTGTGTGTGTTTCAGTGAACATCAAGAGTTGGCGCATCAGATAGATGCAACCCAACATCATGAGCAGAGGCGGGATCTGCAGAGAGAACTGGAGAGGTTGGTCGCCAGGATGGAGGAGAAGGGAGCTCAGATCACTAAGCTCCGCAAACACCAGCAGACGGTATGTGAACCATCGCTCAGTACAATGCAGAGGCAGGCTTTGTAGATGTGTGAAAGTGTTGTATGCCAACAGAAATGTAAGTATGTCCAGTGTCTGTTTGTAGTGTCAGTTGATCTCCATCCCTAATTGTGTAGGTGTCTTATGTTTTCATGTCTTCGGCTCTTACACAGGTCCATAAATGGACCCAGAGTCAACCGTGTGCTGAGGAACACACAGCCAAGAAGTTGAGTGGGATCAAGCCACCTGTTCCCTCTCTTGTTAAGGCTAAGAAGAAAGGAAAGAAAGGTGGGATCACTCACAACAACCTGCAGCTTCTTAGAGAGACCCAGAAATTCAGAAACAGCCTAAAACAGGACGACCTCTCCTGGGAAACATGAGGTACTCTGAAAGACCTTTCTGTGTGCAGGCTTTGATGCTACAGCTGGTTGAACCACAAGACTCCCCTTGCTTCCTGGCAGCCTGTTTTTTTCCCTCTCTTCAAATGGCCTCTGGGACATTTTCAGTAACAAATGTAAAGAGGGAATAAAGTGTTTTTGTGTTTCACACAGGACTTGATTATGTGTTACTCATAAAACCTCTTAAGCAATGGGTGATTAACTTTAAATCTTGCACGTACAGGGTTATTCTAGGTAGAGGGTGTATAGTGTATGAATCATGACCTTAACCTGTCTTATCTGAAATTAAGCTGGAGTAATCTATTTTTACTATTTTTTATTTTTAATAAAGCTTATTCTCATTACATATTATAAAAACATTTTTTCTTCACATTTTACTTCTGCCAACACAAATGTTTTTCTCTCTGTTATTGACTCCATACTGAGAACCACTAGGTGGCAGTGCTCATCCTGTCTATTTTACGAATGTGAAGGCTTTTACCCCACACACCGTACAGTTTCAAGTATAATAAAAGGACATAACTTTATAATGTTGCATGCAGCATCAAGCTCCTACTGTCTGTCTGTAATAGAGATGGTCCAAATGCTTTGTGAACTCTGTTACAGCAGCTGGCTGAACAGCTGAGTAAATGTAGCCCTGACCACAGGACAAACGGATGTGGTTTTCATTGCTGTTCACTAGTGGGAGGAACGGTTTTTTGCCAAAGGACTTTGCTATTTTACACTGCCAAAACACCTCAATTCTCTCTCTAAATTCAACTATGATAGCTATTACTCTTCTTAATTGTAGGCTGGTCAAATGACAGGACACATTTCTGGCGTGGATGAGGCTTTTTTTTTTTTTTTTTGCTCTTGTTTTTTTTTTGCTCTTGTTTATTCGAGTCAGCCACCTTTTTATGGGATGAATAACCACATGTGAAACTGCCTCATAACATTCTTGCATTATCTTGTGTGTTATCAGGTCTCAGTTAACATTTCTATTGTCTCATCAGGTCACATTTTTGATGCACAAGAAGCATTTTTGACCTTAAAAGCTAATCTGTCACTCCCTATAGCACCAACTCTACAGTGATTGTTTGCACAGAAATGGTTGCGATAAAAACTAAAATTAAAACTGCAACATCCCAAACTGCCGAGAGAGAGAGAGAGAGAGAGAGATGCATTGTTTCTATGTGCTCCCATATTAGATTATAGAGCATGACTGGACACAGCAATCAGGTTAGCTGAGGCAAGTCAAGACTCCTCCATGCCCACATACAACATCTCTCCTGACCCTGCAGCTCTGATACCTTGTGACAGCACACCCACCTTTTTGCCTGGTGTTGAATAGCAGCGGTGTGTTCGGAGAGCAGTGTATGTAGGAGGGGTGGGGAGATGTGAGTCTGTGTAAAGGGTTTTGTTGTGGATGTGTGAAAGGATTGCCTATAAAGAGCTATCATCATATAACTATAACGATATGTCGACACATTCATTTGCCTACAGTAATTCTTTGAGGTGTTAGAAGTTTACATGAAGAAAAATTGAAAAGTAACATTTTCAGTGTGAATACAAGTTTATTGGTTATTAAAATGTTGGCTGACTGAAGGATTTTCCACCTTAGTGAAAGACCCCATAAGAGATGTTCTTGATAGAGCAGCATAAGCTTTTCTATCTCTGTCCATTAACAGCAGATACTGTGAACTAGGGTTGCAGATTGTTTTTAATGGACACATGAGATAAATAATGGTGTGGTTGTCCAAAAAAGCATTCTCTCCTGAAACTCTTTGGTTCTAGGAAACTGGGCCACTGGAAGAATAACAGTGGCCCAGTGTGCTTAGCACAAACATATTGTATTGTACTGAACTATACGGACCCTGTTTCTTGAGTGTGCACACACAGACACACATGCACGCTAAATTTTCCTTTAGAGCTAACAGTTTGTGCTACATAAGCAGAATCTTGCTGTGACCTTGGAAACTGACCATGTGTCCTGTCAGGAGCATGAAAAACAAACGAGTTGTTTTTTTGTTTTTTTTGGTTTGCACATGGCTGCGATAAACTTTGCACCTGTATGCTTTACAAAAACATGCTTTACAAAAACATGTTGATTTCTATCATACACAGAAAGTAGTCAACATCAAGACAATGCTAGAAATGATGTGTACAGTGATTATCATAACCAAAATAGGAGATCAGTTCAAGTGTTAGTCCACTCCTTAAACTTTATTATATACAAGAAAATGTATGTATACTTTACGAAAGGCTGTGGCCATACAGTTGATTGTAGGGCTATTAGTTTGTGTATGGCCAAAGGGGGGCACTCGTGTTACCAACTTCCCTCTATATTTTCAGGTAGAGCAGCATGACCTTTTTAGGCTTGTGACCCCTTAAAATGAAGCAATGTCTACTTGTCACCCTTCATCACAAGTTATGGCATTGTGTGAGGGATTTGTAGAGTCCTAAAGAGGTGGAAGTGTGAAGTATTTCTCCTAAAAAAATATGCGTGTCACAAACCCACGGTTGGGAACCACTACACTAGATCATGAAATGGAGATGGTGGGTATTGATGGAGTCGGGGTGGATACAGCATGTACAACATCAGAAATATGTCAAAAACAATCTGATGGGTACCTGGGTAGCTCACCTGGTAGAGCGCACGCCCATATATAGAGGTTTACTCTATATATATATGTGTATACGGTACACATAAAGATGCCCGGGCACTCTGACCATCCTGCTTTGTTGATTTGAATGGGAATGTCTGTTCTACTCTCATTTTATTTATATGGGTGAAACAAAGTCCCTTAGCCAGTTAAAGATATTAAGAGAATAAATGGTCAGTTTATAAATAGTTTGGCATTTTGGTAAATAGGCTCATTTGCTTTCTTGCCAGAGTTAAATGAGATACCACTCTCTGTATTCTAAATATGAAGCTACCAGCCATTTAGCTTAGCCTAGCATAATGAATGGAAACACCTAGCTAGCGGTAAGCCTGGTCCTGTCCAAAATTAACAAAATATGCCTAGAAATATATTTACTGCCAAATCCAGATTACATGGGTAAATGCTGAATTTGGAGAAAATGTTTAGATACTGTAAATATGATTTGATGAAATGATTTGTTCAGCACCGCTTTTCTTCTGTAACAAGAGAACTTGTAGCATTAGCTACACACACAGGGCAAGACAAAGCAAAACTTGAACTTGATACCTTTTGTTGTCTAGGCAACTAGCTGTTCAATTGTAACCATGGTGATGGAGCCTGAGAGCTGAGATCTGGCTGTGTGTATCATTGTCCCACTTGTGATTTGTCATGTAAATTACCAGCTCCAAGAAACTTCAGCACTGCTGCCCAATGAAAGGTAAATACAGTGATTTGTTTAACAATATTCAAACTTTATTGGCTTTACACTGTGAAACTAAAGGCAACACTAGAAAACAAGGCACAAAATAAAAAGGTTTCAGAGAGAAAAATAAGCACAACACATTTCAGGAGGCTTTGTGGCACCTTCAAGTGTCTACATATGGTTGTGTGTGTGTGTCAAAGTGGGGTGGAAGCAAAGCCAAAAAAAATATCGTACCTACGAGCCTGATGGACTCTGACACAAAAGGTTAAAAAAAATATGGCAAAATGTGTGCACGTAGAAATAATGCTGGGAAAAAGGAGGGAATCAAAAAGGTTTTTACTCTTGGAATTGAACACTGCAAGGCTGAAAACTAAGTCCTCCATGCAAATTTTAAATCCTATTGGACAGAAAACAAGTCATTCAATGCAACACTGCGAAATTACAACCAAAGTGGACTTCAAGTCATCCAATAACTGTTAACATTATGGAGGAAATGTTGCAGTAAAGAACACTAGAGATATGTGGCTGTGGTTACAACATTACTGGTAAGTTATTCTATTACAATGTGCTACTGAGAAGTTGTCCAGGCTACATCCAGGCTTCATCCAGTTGAAAACTGTGACATTCATTAGCTGGTTATAGCCATTTCACCAGCATTTAAACAACTATAATTCTATTGTGTGATTGGTTGAAATGTAGGCACTTAAATGCTAATGAAATGTACAACATAGCATCTAACAAACACACTTTTCAAACAAAAACAGGCAAATATTTGCCTGGACAGCTTGTCAATAGCAAATGCTCTGTGGGTTTGATCAAGAAGTTAAGGCTGAGAATGACAAAAAAGACATTAAAGTAGAAAACCACTTTGCAGGGGTCTGAAAGTGCTGAGTCACATTGAAATTGAATAGGTGTGGCATATCGTTGCATAAACTACAACTATATATGGATTAACTGAATAAGGCACTTTTCCTTAAGAGGTGCACGGACTGAGTTAGTAACTTGTAGGAGAAGCTGCAGAGAGGCAACACAATGGACATCTATTGGTATCAACACCACAATGTCAACACGGGATGCTGTGTTCTTAAGGAATGCAGCTACCATGTCGAAAGCAGAGAGCACTCTGACTGGATTCAGTGGTCACACAGCATGCCACTCAACAGCTGTGAATAAAACTCAAATATTTCTCAAAATTTGGGCGAAGGGTCTCCACATGCAAAGAATGCACAAATTAATGCAGCTAAGGCAAAACTCTGGAGCCTTCTCGCCATAGTTGGGTCTTTGGGCTGTAGCCTAATGCCACCAGGTGACTAGGTTAAAAGGCATGTTAATGGTAAGCAGCAGGAAATATGTAATCCTAAATTATGAAAGCCAAAGCAATAAGAATAAAAAACCTCTGCACTCATGAATTTCTTACTGTTCGTGGTCATAAAAACAAGATTATTCATCCATTATCTAGTAAATATTCAAGACTGAGTATTTATACAAGCATCGGATTTTTTTTTTTGGCTAAACCATGAAAACATTTACAAAGATAAAGTTACAAAACAGCTTATCAATGCAATGCTCAATTTCCATGCCAAAATGAGGACTTTGGCTCAATGCACACAGTTTCAAGGCATTCTTTCAACTAGCATATGGGCTATATGGACAAATAATCAAGTGGTTTTTAAGTATCTAAATGCTTAAGAGCATATGCAATGGGAGGACAAATCACAACTCCAAGCATCCAGCATGCAATAAGAAAAAAAAAGGCATTTAACAAAACATCCTTTACACCGAACAAGCCGCTACGAGCAAAATGTACTGATAAACACTCCTTCATTTAGCCTTTCCTCAAGTCAAAACCTAGAAGATGAAGAAAAACAGGATATGGCTATGTACAGGAAGGACAACATAGAAAAAGAAATAACCTCACACAGTTAGCAGCAAGCTAATTAGAGAACTTGACATGAGCTCTAGCACAGCCGCTTCGTTGTTGCAGTTCCACACTTCATTCACAATCCTCTCATTTACACTTCAGTCAGAAATAAGAGGAGCAATGCTCATTTGACCAAACCAGCACTCAAACAGTCCTAACATTTTTAACTCAATGCACTCTCCCCAATACTCAGTTTTTAAATTAAGCCCAATATTTTTGCCATTTCTTTAAAGTTACATTCCCTGATTTATAGCACCTAACAGTGGTCCAAAATTTCCTGCCAGCTCATTGTTTTTATAATTCAACACAATTTACAACTGAGTTGTGAAACATAAATAGTGAGGGTGGGAGGAAATTTGGGGGTAATATTGGGCGCTACAAAAGGGACAGCCCCTTTAAATTATTCATTTATACAAAGTTACCAGTGAGAAGACCTCTACTTATAGGGAAAACTTCAATCTTGACTGATCAAGGCCCTCGAGTGACATCTACTGTATTTTTCACAATAAAAGGCTATTCAGTCCAGCTGGGATACTACGGTTCTCACCAATATCAGCACAGCGATACCGTTTCTTTCTTACAAACAAACTAATGATAACACTTGGGCCTCAGCTAGGAAGAAAAAAATTGTCCTCTTCTGTTTCACCATTCTCTCTTTAAGTCAAACTGGACATTAAAGGCACTTCACTGCTATCACTGTCCACATCAAGAAAGTGCATGTCATTTTCTTTTCTATCCCCCCCATTCTCTATATTATACACTATTAAAACAATTGAATTATTAATATTTTTGAAATATTCTACAATCTTTCATTTTGACCCACAGGCCTTTTTTTTTACTTCCTCAGATAAATGGGTGGCAAATGGCCAGCTGATCAAATGAACTTGATACTGTATTTATTGCATTTAGCTGCTCTACTAGGAGTTGATTCTTTACAACTAGTATTGATTGAAGGATTTCCCCAGTAAAGTCAACAGCAGAAATCGCACCGCACTGCCAAGGGAGATACCAAAAATGGCTATTTTTTTTTTTTTTTTTTCAAGTCTGACATCAAATGATTGGCCGTTGCTTTTATTCTCTCGTAAGTAACCCCACCACTTTTACATCATCTATGAACACATATACATGGTACAGCTGCATGGGGGAAGAGGGAACCTGCCCACGATTGAACAGGCTAAAAGCAATACTGAATCATCACGTTTAAGAATAGCTGTGAACTCAAACAGTGTTTCCAAATCAAATCAATGATGTAAATGCTACCAGTTTGCAGCTGTACTACTCCCAAGCATCAACAGGAAAGCTACTTTGTTTACATGACTAATTCTTAAACTCTCATGTGGTGTATTTAATTGAGCAAGCCACGAGGAGAGGGGCTGTAAATAACACGTTCCACCTCAATTCGCAGCGGTTTTCGCAAAATGACTAGCTAGAGTAGCTTCCAGATGATTTAATACATATGCTCAAGGCTTAAATGCCATATTACAGGAGATCTGTTATTACAGGAGTTTAGTTGTTCTAGTGGAATTATCATGCACAACAGGCCTGCGTGTGTGCCTGCCTAATACAGACTTCAACAGCAGGGCTAATGCAGGTCTAAACCACAAGTGGCACAAACATCAAAGATCTAGAAAACCTGCTTGAAAACAGTGTTTGAGTCCGTCGTGATGAGTGTGTGCCAAGTGGGGAGTCCTCTTTGGAAGGTTCTAGTTGGTGGGGATAGGTCGAGTGATGTGGATCCAAAAGTTTGGCTGCTTCAAAGGGTGTGGTAGTTGCGGTCCTTGGACTTGCAGAACTTGTAGAGGAAGAAGATCACGGCCTGCAGGCCCAGGACCAGCACTATTCCACCAATGAAGCTTGCAGCGTCGAAGGTGTTCTTGTGAGGGGCAGGAGAAGGGGAAGTTGGTGCGATACTTGTGCTGTTTCCAGCTGTGACAAAAGACAGAGGAAAATGGAGATAGGTTATTCTTGTTTATGTACATGACAGGGCAGATTAAAAATGTTCTTGCTCCATCACAATGTCAGGTTGACAGTACCTGAAGTAGAGGATGGAGCCGTAGGGATGGAGCTGTTTCCACTGTGAGTGGGGGCAGGAATAATGGTTGAATTGTCTGTAGTAGGGTCACAGTAGGAACACATCCATTAGCCTTTACACTGGTTAACTTGTTTAAAGTTGTAATCCCTATGTTGTGTTCACACCGGCTGCACAAATTTGTTTCATGTCGCATTTTTATTTAGTTTTATTGCTTGAGTTAAAATATTTTAACACACGCGGATATGAGAATGACCAAAATGTTGCGTGTTCACTTAGCGCCATTTGCATCATTTGCTTCGCCCACCTCAAATTTGCTTCATCTTCATCTATTTGTAGTTTTGCATTGGATTTGTATGTTATCGCGGCACACAATTCGCACAAAACACGGACTGTGTACACACTTTCAAGATTTCAGTCCTGGTTGATTTGCAGACACCTGCGGTTAATCATGGCATCAGTATGCGTGGTTTAATACTAAAGCAAACAATCCTTGAGCAGATACTTTGTCAGGAATACAAATACTGGTGTATCAGTTTACAGTACAGCCAAAGAAACATGTTTCAATAAAGAAGTCAGTCAATAATAATTGTGACCACTATCTGATTTCATGCTCCACACAGGTGGCTAAGCACAGCAGGGGACAGTAAAGTTGGTTGTCTTGCTTGCTGAGGAGTTGGAGGTGTGCAGCCTGTTGCCTGTAACTCTTCATCTAACAGCTCACTGTGGCTGCTCCCTCTTGTTTCATTAGTCCCTTGCCAAAAGAAAAAAAATATCCACCTGCTTTACAATAAAAGCCTCCCTGTGTTTGAAGTCTTTTAATGTGAAGCAGCAGCAGTAGAAAGTGTTGGGTTTGCATTAACAGCAACTGAACAGTAAACAGTGAGTTGAAATTAAAACATTAACGCTGGATTACATGCTGCATTGTTTCCTGTGAATTCCTCGCAGACTCCGCTACTAACAATGAAAACTATATGGGAGAGGTAATTACTAGGGTTGGGCAACGAGAACCGATTCCTACTTGGAATCGTTGCAAAAATTACGATTCCAGTAGAATCGTTTTTTTTTATTGGAATCGTTTAGAGGATTGGGTTTCAAATCCGATCATCACTTTCCAATTTAATATGCGCAAGTTTTGGTTTCCGAAGCGGCCAGGCGCTTGTTGTGTTGCAGCCATGGAGCGCAGTAAGCGGCGCTCTAGTGTGGCTTTATTTTACATTGAAAAAGCCCGGTAAAACTGCAAACCACCATTGAATCAAAATAAAACTTTCCTCTTATTTGTGAAAATAGGCATGTGACCCGTTTCAACTCCAACCCTGAAAGAATCGTAATCGAAAGGAAGAATCAGAATTGGAATCAGAATCGTTAAAATCCAAACGATGCCCAACCCTAGTAATTACTGAATGGCTCCTGCTGAAAAAACGCAAACAATAAATACTGTAGTATCAAAAACAGGGTTTGATATCATGAAATTCTTAAAGATTACAACTTTAAGAGATCTCATTAAAACTATTAACAAGACCACTTCAAACCGTATATGCTGGACAACACAGACTAAGCAGTAGCAAAGGTTTTTCAGGACTGGTTACCTGGGGTGGGCTGAGGGCTGCTGCTGTTAGTCGAGGTGCTGATGAGAACAGTGGTAGGGGAAGCTGTGGGAGGGGAGTCTGTAGTGGGAAGGGGTGGAACTGTGGGTCCAACAGCTGGACAGGGAACGAACATCAAGACAGGGTGAAAGGGGGAAAGCAGAAGAGAGACAATGCAAACAACAATGGCCAAAAAGACCAGAACACCCTCTCATCATATCTCTTGGGCAGGTGAGATTGATGTTTTACACCTAGCCAAGTCTTTTGGACACAAACAAAGGTGACAGAGACAAAGTGCTGAGACTGATCATTAACTGACACCTCAGTTAGAGCGTAGCTAAACCCAAACAGAATCTGCAGATTATTTCATGTTTTTCTTTGTATACAAATATGGAGTCTAATGGCCTAAAAGAACATATCAATATAAAATGTTAATTTCCAGTGTGATATTTAGAACCACTAGGCTGACTTTGACTTACCTGGGCAGCTAGCATTGGTGCAGGTCTCGTTTTCTGCCAGAGAGGAGTTGCGACAGCCAAAAGTTGCTGAAAGAGACAGAAGCATCATGAATTAAATGCCTGGTATTTGCTTTATATGAATGAAGTTTCACCAAGCAGTCAGAGTAGATTTTCGTGTCTTATGTTGGCAAGAGCAAAAAGCACTTCAATCCTGAGAATGTTATTTTAAGGTGAGAATGGCAATAATTATTTATCTCTCACTGAAGTCTCATAGCAGCCTCATTATCCTGCTCACAAAGAAGAATCACCAATGTTACTGCGTGTTTCCAGAACATAATGGCCTACAGTCTCAAGTTTTTATTCATAGAGCGCACTCAGCTGAATCTGATTATCTGTCTCACACATGATCTGCAGTGGGGAAATTCTCATCTCGTCTTTTACACAGCAAGATCAGAGCATTTGCTCACAAAGGCCCACATCCTGCTGTCCCCATCATACCACTTGTGAAACCTCCTCCGGACCACGGTCCGGATCAAAAGATCAAATTTTGGTCCGATAAAAAGAGGTGGTCTCGGTCCGGACCAAACTGAACCATGGTCCGCTTCGTTTATAGTGTGAAAGCATTTTTTGGATGGTTCGGACTTTCGGACCAAATACAAGAAGCTCTGGCAGGCTCTCCTTGTGTTACAAGACCAGGGAAGCTCCTTTAAGGAATAGCTCGGTGCTTAGCACGTACATGAGAGAGTGTGTGACGGTGAATGCGCTCAGAGCAGACAGCTGTCGGCTATCGGAGCAGAGAATACATCAGCAGTTTATTTGTTAAGTGGTAGTAAATGTACAGTGTAGGTTTCCGTTTGTCTCTGAATAAATGCTCCAGAAAGAAAGTTCCCGTGTCTTGCTTCTCAACATCACAACAAAACAAAAAGAGCTGCGGCAGTAGGGGAGAGCAGCAGTCAGTTGAAAAAACTCCGACACAGAGAGAGGATACGAGAGGACGGGGAAGCCCGTCTACAAACCAATCAATTATAAGTATCTGGAGACACAGCTCACGTATGTGATGACGGCAGGACGTAGTTTTGTCATGTAGAGATTTTTAGTGCGCTTGTATAACTGCAGTGTGAAACCAAAACTTACCGGATCAAATGTATACAATGTAACAAAAACATGAACCTTGGTCCGGACCTTGGTTCAGACTTTCAGGTGTGAAAACGCCCTAAATCAGTATTCAGATCACATGCTTAAGTAAAAGTAGCAATACAACAATGTAAAACTACTCCATTACAAGTAAAACCATGCATTACCAGCAAAATATACTTAAAGCGTCAAAAGTAAAAGTATTTAATATGCAACAGAAGAGCCCATGTCACATTTATATTACTATAGGAATCTAATTAAATATGTTGTTGGTAAAATGTTTATCTGCCAAGTAACTAATAAATAAAAATGTCAAATAAATGTATTTTCTGTCTGTAATATAGTATAGTAGAAGTATAAAGTACCAGAAATTCGTAAATTACAAGTACTTTATAACTGTTTTTGCGTACACAACTTAAATACATTTTTTTTTTTTTTTTAAGATTTTATTGGGGCATTTTAGGCCTTTTATTTGGATAGGACAGCTTAGACTTGAAAGGGGAGAGAGAAGGAAAATGACATGCAGCAAAGGTTGGAGTCGAACCCGCAGCCGCTGCGTCGAGGAGTAAACCTCTATATATGGGCGCCCGCTCTACCAGGTGAGCTAACCAGGTGCCCAACTTAAGTAAATTTACTTAGTTTCATTCCACCACTGTTTAAGACTGAAGACATTTGTATTTATTTTTGTATGTTTGCTGACTCATAGTTTGATCATCGAGGTGTATTCGCTTATATTGGAAAATCAGATTACTAATTAACCAGGACAGAAAGGGACTTTGCACCTTGAAGTCTTGCCTGTCCAAAATACTCAAAAGAAGAAGTCAAGATAGAGATGTAGCATTGATTTAGTGATTTACCTAATAAACTAAATTTTACTAATGTACTGACATGATTAACTAAAGCAAGATCAAATTCCATAAATTAAACAACCAACACAGACATTTCTATCAATTTATGCTAGTTTCCTTTAATGGTACAACTCGGCCGGTGTCACAGTGAGGAAACCATGAGTCACGACAGATGACACCTTGTGACTATAGATTCTTTTCACGCCCAGTTCTACTGTGTGGTGTTCACTTTACTGCTACTGTACAAGCAAAACATGTCAGAAACTATTTTGAGAAATTATTTTTTCAAGCAAAATGCCCCAAAAGATGCTGGTTCTAGTTTCTCAATGTTATGAGTAGATGCTTTTCTTTGTCTTACATGATAGTAAATTAAATATGTTTTGGGCTGTTTCGAATTTTTAGTCACCTTGTGATTTGGCTGTGTGAAATTGGAATGGGTATTTTCACTGTTGTTCACATGTTATAAACTAAAAACCATCATTTAAAAACCTTACTTATGGGCACCTGGGTAGCTCACCTGGTAGAGCAGGCGCCCATATATAGACCCCGTCTTTGTGTTGATATAAAAACAAATGCTCTTGAATTTGTTTATATGAGCATATGGGGGCATTATCGCCCTGGAATACAGGAACATCGTAAAGGGAACTGTGTCTACTCGATGTTTTACACCTGGTGCTGTAAAACGCCTTTCTACACCTTCTTGTAATACTATAATCCACAGCAACCAAACCTAACGACTCCCAACAGATGGCTGCCCATAAATTACAGATACAGCAACAGCTTTAACAGTAAGGCTGCAGCCATTGTTGAAAGCATCTTTTGGCTTTCTCCAAATAGGGTAAAAAATGACTCAGCAGCCTGTCTTACATACTCCACAGCTCACAGGACTACATTTTGTATCAGGTTATGCATCCCTGTACACTGGCCTTTGAGACAAGCAACTACCAATTGCCCTTCCTGTCGTAATTATTAGTTTGTGCGTCGATCTCTTGAAGATAATAGCAGGGCCGGCATGTGTGCATGCGATTAAGTGGAAAATTGGAGTAAGTAAGTGGAAATTAAGTAGAGTAAGAGAGTGACAGCGATTAGCTTCAGAGCGAATACTGACTTTAGAGTCATAGTGGGAGAAACAAAGTGTCTCCCCTGTGCTTTTTGACCACAGTGCGAGATCTGTATCCCAGAATACTGTGTGGACTAGCCACCCTAGGAGGGTCTGGCAAAGCGAGACTATGTTACAACTGACCAGGAAGGAAAGTGAAATCTAAAATCTAAAATAAGCTTTAAGTTTTATACTCAAAGAGTGAAACATTTTAAAGTTGGAATCTTAAATGTCTCACTGCACTTCAAACTGTGATTTCGGTCACAGATCAAGTAATTTCATTTTGGCTGCATTATTTTTCACACTCTTTGTGTGATCCGACACTGCGATCTATGTATGTCGAAGCATGTGGAAGGAATTAGATTTTTGTTCACTCTCCATTATGTCTGAGGGCTGTTATCTCGCAGGCAGCTGTGAAAGGTAGGACTGACTCTCACCCTTTTTCAAGATGGTGACATCCTCATCACCACGAGGTACATCCACAGCTTGCTCAAGCTAGAGTTGTGAATGAAAACCTCACATCTTACCACAGAAAACTCTTGGTTAGAAGCACTCAACAAGCTTTGCCACAGACTACGACCTGCACTGCTACCGAGCTTGCGTGTACACATGTAAAGTTTTTAAGGGTTTAAACACTGGGCTGCAGGGAAATGTGGCTCTGACGCCAAAGGCTTGTTGACACAAATTCCCTTAACCAAAGATAAATCTAGCAATGACAATGTGGTAGGTTTTAGTCTGCTGCAGTAATGTGGTTATGCTGTGCTTCAGCAAAGCCATCTTGACTGGCCAGAGCTGACTTTCTGTTTTTTTTGCTGAGTTCATATGAAATGCATAATCCATTTTTGGGATTTATCTATAAAGATTTTACTAGGTGTGTGTGTGTGTGTGTGTGTGTGTGTGTGTGTGTGTGTGTGTTCAGCACTGTTGAGCCTGCTTGTATCCTGTGTAGTAGGCTGGTGTGAGTGGACAATGACTACAAACTCAATATAAGGAACAGAACTCGATACATTTGTGTTTCTTTGTCTGTGGGTGGTGGGTTTGTTATTTCCTCATGAGTATGTAGTAATACAACAAGCCTAACTAGCCTGTCTCCCTTGGCTCTGAAAAGACGTACATAACTGTCATCTCACCTGTCCTGTTTAACCACTTAAGGAATCATTAAGAAATGTATCATTAGGAGGACCATTTAATAGAGACAAAGCAGCAAGAGGGTGTGGATCACCAAATCTCTACACACTCTTTTCTGGAGAGAATCAAAGCTCCTCATTGGCAAAGTTGTTAAACAGGTTAACTCCCATGAGACCTAAAATACCTTGTGTGCTTGTCCTACTTACCTTAACTGTTGTAGGAGCTAAGCTTAATGGTTTTGTATACACTAGACCAACTAGTAATACAGTTGAGATACAGAAGAGTTATATTCCATTCTTTGAGCCTAATGACAACTGAAATGTACGACGAAATCATGGTACACCCTGTCCTGAAGGCATAAATTATGAGAACAAAAAGGCACATGAAACTGATCTTTTATCCTATCTGCACACTCTTTCCTCTAACTCGTGCCGTTATCCTCTCCTTCCTTCTGTTCCCCAGCGTGAGGATATTGCAGATTTCCTGCCACACATCCCCTCGCTTCCTCTCCTGTTCATCTTCTTCACAATCACTAGAGACCTGCGTGTCTCTCGCCAACATTGGAGTACGGCCCTCGAGAGCGATGTGGTCAATAATAACAAATACTCAAGAGGATTTTTTTTTTTCACCTACAAGTTTCAGGTTTTGGCCAGAGGTCTACTATAGCATTTACCTTACAATAAACTTAGCCAGAATTGTGCTTTCAAGCCAGTAAGCACAAGGGTTTATCACATCTTATTCATATCTGCGGAATGAAAAAGTGTGACAAACCTACAATTTTAAAATACTTTTGACACTTTACCGATAAAACCTGTAACCTCATTTCCTGACACTGATAACAACAAGTTCCTCTTCTCTCCTACTTAAACCACAAACCGTATAGGGAGCACATAGCGAGCGGAAAGCCGTTGGTTGACTCAGGAAACAATCTCTCATGCAGTTTTGTTATGGCAGCTCCTTTTTACTGAATGATGCATATTTCTAAAATGCAACCAGTGGACTTCCTAATTAGGTTGAGAAATACCACTGCAGCATTTTTTTCCGCATCCTCCACTCTATAGTGCAGAAGTCAGAGAGAGTTCTCATACTCTGAGCCCTCATGTTTAGACAGACATTACCATTAACATAATGAAATTACGGGATGGCAAAAAAGAGATGTAGTCAAAGGGCAGCAAAACCACAATCAGAACAAAAGTAAGAATAAAATGTCCAAAAGACAATGTCCTCTCAATCCTCTATGATGAATTTATTGTGGTAAAAAATAGTGAGTCTATGCAATCACCAAGATAGAGCAATGTGCCAGTAATTTACTCCCAAACCAGCCTATCCAGATCCACAGCCTTTCCTGGTGTTGCCAGATGATTACGATACAGCTCGGGCTTTAGGGAAATTGGGATGACATCATCTAAAAGTCAGCATCCACTGCCATACATTCTCTCCATACCATAGGAATCATGTGTCCAATCAGTTCAGCTGTCTGGACAATTTAGGACACAAAGACCAACCTGTGCCTCTGGATCCACAACCTGCCACACATTTAGGACAGATACTCACATTCTGTGCAGTTAACCCACTGGCAGCCGCTAGTGGTTTCACATGAAGCACACGGCAGAGAGGAACAATCATCTGCAAAGAAGTCATAAATCAGATTTAGTTGTGGTAGTTTTTAAGAAAGGTAACGTCCTGCAAGTGATCGAAAATGAAACGGGTCTAACTTAAAATTACAATGTCAAATATTTCAGCACAACCAAAGCAGGGTATTACAATGTTATGAATTGTATTACAATGTTATAAATTGTAAAATGTGACACAGAAAGGCAAAATGTAAGCGGTTACATAACAAGCTGATCTAGTTCCTGATCAACTGGATCTGACAATTAGAATTACACAAGGCTCCATGATTCAGCCTTTTGCCCTCTGATAATTGACATTATGAGAGGTATATTGCAGCTGCACCATTTCAATTTAATTGCAGGTCACATATCTTTCCAGCAGGCTAAAGCGTTAGCTGGTCCTTACAACTTCAGCGTGGAAATAAAACTGACAAGTTGCCAAAAGGATATTTTGTACATATATATTTTGTAAATAAAAAAAGGGATGAGTGACAACTGTCAGACTAAGAAGCTATGCGTCTAATGGACGCTGTATTGACCAAAAATGGAGGCATAGAAGTAGATTAAAATCAGTTTACTGGTAGATGTCTTCACCGAGCTAAGGAGGGACAAGGCTGGTTGTAGCTAGCCGCTAGCTCAGCAGTGAGAGGTCGCAAACTTACCTGAGTCTGTTGCGGCTGATGCGCCAATCAGAGCCAGAACTACAGTGAAAAACACCACCTTCAAGTACATGACTGCGGCCAACTTATTGCTCTTTCTGTTCCGACAGGGAAAACGTATCTGCTGAGAAACGTCGAGAACGAGACTTCAGAGATTTCACAGCTTCCTCGCCGTTTCGCGTCTGGTCGCTGCTATGCTGCTGTTGCTGCTCGCTAACTCGCTACTTCCTACTAGACAGGTCATGTGGCACTTTTTACTGGGAGGAGAAGTGTACGTGAACTGTTACCACGTCAAAGGCAAGAAGGAGAGGCGTTTCTTCATATTATCATGAAACAAACTGCGAGATGTCGCTTCTGTTTGGCTGAGGGGGATGTCGCTCAAAAATACCTGATACACTTGTGACGCAAAACATTGAATATTATTACGCTAAAAATAACCTCTCACAGTCACATCCATGGCATGGTTGACTCAATATAGGGCCCTGGGGCCCAATGCACCATGGCCCCCTGACACCTACTGCCCACCACTCAAAGTAGACTTTTAGGGAACATTTTTAGGGGATACAATTTGCACAGTATCAAGTGAAATAATGTCAGGAGTGTCCTATGTTAGCCTGCTTAGCACTCCCGAATAGTCTCCAATTGGTTTATATAGAATAAATGAAGTGAAACAAAATAGCAATTCAATCTGATATCCTATCTCTAGAGCCCCTTTGCCACTGGACACCACTAACATCTGGCTTGTGTCTGCAGTGGAAAGGTTACAATCTGTAAAATCTCTGCAAAAAACGAATGAACAAAAAAGCCTGAAGAGGATTTGAAGATTGCTCCATTGACTTTAATGTAAAATAATTGATATTTCAATGTTTTTTGTAGCTGAACGTATGCAGAAGATAGAGGCGACCAAAGAAAGTTGAAGAATTAAGAATTGGATAACAATACTTTGAATGCTGCTGAATCAGCATTCACACAAAAATATATTTTGAAGAAAAGCAAATGTAAATTGTATGTTACATGTATTCCAGGTTTATTTGATTACATGAAAAACATTGGGAAAAAATAATTTAAACACTAAGCTTAAAACTTAAATACTCCACAATCCTTAACTTTACATTCATACTTGGGTCTTTCATTGCAAGTCAGAGCTCCTTCTAATCTCTTGAGGACGTCGACACCCTCAACCACACGGCTAGAATGGAAAAAAAGACATTAGGCTTGAGCAAAACTGTATAAGAGATCTGAGATTATGCAGAATTGGGAAATTAAATAGGTGTGCTACAAACCCAAAGGCAACATAGGTCCTGTCCATCCAGGGTGTGGGCTGCAGGGTGATGTAGAACTGGGATCCATTGCTGTGGGGACCCTTATTGGCCATTCCTAGAGTGCCCCGTCTAATGTGGGACACGGCAAAGCTCTCATCTAAAAGGAGAAAGGACAGACAGTACAATTAAATCTACAAATATACATGCATGCACAGTGGGTTCTCATTGTAATACTGTAGATGTCTTGCACTGTTTATATGTTTTTTTACCTTCAAAAGTTGGTCCATAGATGGACTCCCCTCCATCACCTCTCCTCTCTGGAGAAATATCTGCAAAATTGATTGATATAGCTACTGTTAAACTAGACTACAGTGTTACTGTAAAAAACTAATTCACTTCCTCAATCTGTCTCAATCTGTGTTTTTATAATCTAAACAAGAGTTGGGCTGTAATGAGTAATGCAGATAGGAAGTTAGAGGAGCTCAATGCATATTCACTTACTTTAAATAGAGTCAGATAAGTTGTAACTAGTTTCAAATTCCAGCACTGATAATTTATTGATATATTCCCATTTCTACAAGTGCAATGTATGCATCCCAGATGTATATCAAATTAACTGCACTGATGCTAAAGTTGGATGGGAGATTATGTAATTCTACTCTAATTCTATTTAATTTGTATGTGAAAACCAACTAAATATTATCAACATTGCTACAGGACTTGTGTGGACCATACTGTACCTCCTCCTTGCACCCAGCCACTGGGCACCACACGATGAAACACAGAGCCCTTGTAGGAAAGTGGGAAGCCGCTCTGTGACGGACCACGTTCTCCTGTGCACAGAGCCTCAAAGTTCTCTGATGTCTTTGGACAAACATCTGAGAACAGCTGAGGAGAGGGAGGACAATGTGGATTTTAACATGGAGCTACTCTGTAATGGCCATCTAGTTTCTTATATCAGCAATTTTAGCAATATCTATCTAAAATTTGACTATGAAGATTAAGCTTACATGGAGTTGAGATAACACAGGTGGTATCTGCAAGCAATGTGAAACTACATGGATTTGTGCCTCACCTCAAACAATAACCTCCCTACTGCCTCTCCTGCTATCTCAATATCCATGAAGACAAACTGATGCTATAATGAAAGGACACAGATATGTATTCTTTTAATTCAGATTTTTCATGGCCAAACAAATATAATAAATATTTCATAAAATACATTTTTACAGAGCAATATTCATCTAGAAAAGCCACTGATGATGACTGTAAGTATGACTGGTAGTATGAAAAGCTTCCTATCATGTACAGATGTCAATGACCTGCTTCCTGATACACACCACAAACTTACATACTTTCCCTTTCCATCTACATTTTTTTGTTATACCTATATTTGTTATTTATGTGACTGTGGTGTTGACTTGCCCCAGTGTTCCGCAGGTGTTTGGTGTAGTAGTCCTCAGTGAGAGCCATATAGAAAGCCTGCGGCCGAGTGAAAGAGAAACTCCACTGATTCTTAGCCCAGCCAGCGAGATCCTTCTCATTACCAAGGAGAATGCCGTTCAGAAAGCACATCAGGCTGCTGGAGTACTGCCACGCTTCACCACGCAGCTCCTTTAATCACAAGTGTTGAACAACAGATGTGTTGTGATTGAGCCTTTCAGAATAACCATAACGTCAAACTACAGCAGTGTAGGTGTGTTTAGCTGTATAGTAGAGCATCGCAAACCTCAGCAACTGCTGCAGCTCATACAATCTAGAGCATTGGTGAAAAGTAACAAGAATATTTCCTCAAGGACTGTACAATTGTGATGTACTTGTACTTTCCAATACTGTACTGTATTTCAGAGGCAAGCATTGTTTGTCACTCTTTAGTCCACTGTGTTCATATGCAAGCTTTACTGATAAGTTACTTTGCAGATCAAGATAATACATACAAGAGCTATGATCATTTATAAAATACAATGCCCAGCAGTATACAATTTAGTTAAAATGAGCTGCAATTCAACCAGTTACAGCATTTTAATGTCTACACAGTCATGCACCACTAATAATAATATAATGTATTAATAATAATAATAATAATATAACAACAACAACAACAACAACCCAGTAGTAGTAATATAACACTGGCATGGGCCATAATTCTGCCTAATGAGTACATTTTGTACTTGATACTTCAAGTAGGCTTTATTTTACTTCTAATACTACTTTTACTTAAAGCCTCTACACCTCCATGGTACACACAGGTGTTTTTTTGTTTGTTTGTTTTTTAACTTATTTGGTCTTATTAGGCCTGTCTGTTTGATTGACATCAGTGTCACTTCCCTTCTTAGTGTTGTTGACCAACTTGTTAGGGTGGGACAACACAACTTACATCTTTATAATTCTTATAAGTAACGTTACATAATGAGTGGTGGTATCTAGAGGTGCAACGATGAATCGATGAATCGATTAGTTGTCAACTATTAAATTAATCGCCAACTATTTTGATAATCGATTAATCGTTTGAGTCATTTTTTTTTAATTAAAAAAAATAAGATTTCTCTGATTCCAGCTTGTTAAATGTGAATATCTTCTAGTTTCTTCTCTCCTTTGTGACAGTTAACTGAATATCTTTGAGTTTTGGACAAAACAAGACATTTGAGGATGTCATCTTAGGCTTTGGGAAACACTGATCCACATTTTTCACCATGTTTTGACATTTTTATAGATCAAACAACTAATCGATTAATCGAGAAAATAATCGACAGATTAATCGACTATGAAAATAATCGTTAGTTGCAGCCCTAGTGGTATCGTGTGTTTCCCAGCATAGGTCAGAACTTTAACCTGAGCAGTGGTCAAATTTGTCAGCAAAATTGTGAAGGCCTTTAAATCTGACTGCCTGAGTTGTACTTCTAATGGGGGTATTCTTTTTTTACTGACATTGCTACTTTCACCTAAGTAAAATATCTGAATACCACCACTGATGTAGCTCAGCACTCCTAACAACTCTCTATCCCTCAATGGACAGCAGTTTTGCTCTTTATGAATAATTTGCTTGAGAGTTGGACTTCAACATATAGAATCAGACGACTTACCATTTTCTTGTGGCACAGATATGTGTGCCAGTCAAATTCGAGTAGTGGTTGAATTTTTGGATCCAGAAATGCATCAGGAAACTTCTGTTTTAATCCCTGTTGTGCATAACGTTAGTCAAACGATGCAAGTATTGTTAACGTTCAGCTGAAAACATATGAATTAATTATGCTACATAAAACTGCAAACAAATGTTAAGAAATTAACCTCGGCAATACTTTTGGCAACATGGAAATTACAGTCTTTAATTAAACCGACAATTTCTATGTGTATTTTTGAGTCCATGGTTGAAAATAAAAACGTGAAGAAAAAAAACCAGTCGTCAGTCTGTAAACACGAGCCTCGTCTCCATAGCAACAAGCATTTAGAGGCGCTTTAATATGACGTTCGTAGTAAAAAAAATCAGGCGTTGATCGATTTTGTGAGACTGTTCCCTTTCTTTCCACCTTGTTTTTTTAATAATCATGTTAACTGAAAAGATAAGTGCTATATTTACTACATAGAAAACCTAGTGATTACGTATATTCAATCAAAACGTCGAATTTACTTTCTTTCTCCACGTCGTGACGACTAATACAGCAACAAGGCAGCGTAGTACGGAGATGTTCAACGAATTGGGACACGGCCCAACGGCGCCACTATTTGAAAACTCCGCGTCGTTGTCCTGTCCTGTTTTGTGTTGTTTATGTTTCACGTTTTCTACAAACTTCCTTTTTGTTAAATCAGTTTAAACGCATTTTGGGGACGTTATGGGTGTTCACGATTTGTGGTCCATCGTCGAGCCGGTTTGTGAGTCGGTGCCGCTGTACAGTTTGAGCGGAAAGACGCTGGCAGTGGACCTGAGTTTATGGGTGTGCGAGGCCCAGCATGTCCAAGCAATGATGGGGAGAGTTACCAAGCCCCACCTGAGGTATGTGTCACGTATTGTTCTTTAATTAATTCCTCATAATGTCAGCTTCGATTCTAATATTTAAAACCTTATTGTATCTTTTGTGTCCAGGAATTTATTTTTTAGGGTGTCATCCCTCACGCTTATGGGGGTAAAGCTTGTCTTTGTAATGGAAGGAGAAGCCCCTCAACTTAAAGCAGAAACCATGAGCAAGAGGACAGAAACGAGATATGGAGGATTCAAAAAGGCTTCTGTCCCGAAGTCTACAACAAACACCAGCAGAGGGCGCTTTAAAGCTGTGCTTAGAGAGGTTGGTTGGTCCTCCACTTTTCTGCATCTCTAATCATAGTCCGTCATAATAAATTCATTTTCTATTTAAGCACTCTTGTCCTTCTCTTACCTCTGTAGTGTGCAGACATGTTGGACTCTCTGGGTGTGCCCTGGGTGACAGCTACCGGGGAGGCTGAGGCCATGTGTGCCTACCTGGACTCACAGGGCCTGGTAGATGGCTGCATCACTAATGATGGAGACGCCTTCTTGTATGGTGCCCGGACTGTCTACAGGAACTTCAATATGAACAGTAAAGTATGTTTGTCAAAGTGCATTTCAATCATTCACAGTTGACAACATTTTTAGAAAGTTGAACTCAAATCACTGGACTGGGGTTTGATAGAATGTGCTTCACTGTTCATTCGAAAGGCTTCTTCATTTCAAACTGTTCTGGGGATTAGTAGTTAATTTATGCCTGGGATCAAAACTCAGTCGAATGATTTAGACTGAACTTTCTCCAGACCACCAAAGTAAGACTTGGGCACCTGTCAGAGCTGTGATTTTATTTTTTCAGGATTGTGTTTAAATACAAGTTCCCTGTTTGTTTTCAAAAGAAAATACAATATTCCAAGGTTTTCCCTACTATTATAAGGCTCCCAGCCGTTTTGGGCACCACCTTGACCCGCGTGAATGTAAAGTCAATGCAGCATCACAACTAACTAAATGGCTTTTCTTAGATCAAATGATTGTAGTATTATCTGCTCTAGGTTTTCCAATATGTTAGACACAGATACAGTAATAATAATGGTAAAAAATGATGTGAAATTGAAAAATTTATTGAAAAACATCACATTTTCTTGAGGGAGGACCCCCCCCCCCCCACACACACACACACACACCATGCCAAATACGTGTACCTTAGTCTTCCACAAACCTAGGGAAAAACACTCAATGTTTTTGCTCCTAATAGCATCACTAAAACTCAAATAAGCAATAGGGGTGCAGTAGTTATATACAGTATACTGTTTTTACTTTTTTACTTTAAATACTTCATTTATTTTAAGGTGAATACTTGTAGCAATTTTAGTTTAGTCTGGTTATAGTTTTAGACTAAATAATTTCATTATAGAGCAAACTCATTCATCATTAGTAGTAATTAATGCAGTTCAATTTTGATCATCAGTGTTTTAATATAGTATTTATCAAGTAAAAATACAAACCGTTTCCTAATCAGCAAACGTGAGGTAGGAAATGTGAGTAGAAGGTTGCTTTCTCATCCTTTTGGCTGTTGTCAAAACCAAAGAGGAAACTTTAAAGCACATGTTATGGTTACTTGTGGAACATTTAACATTTATTTAGTCAATTACACAATCAAAAATCATACATTCTATTCTGTCTATTATTCTATCGATGCCTTGATTGTAAAAAATCATCAAATCTGCATAATGTTGTTTCTCACTTTTCCCTCCAGGACCCTCAGGTGGACTGTTACAGGACCTCCAGGGTACAAAGAGAGTTACATCTCTCCAGAGAGAATCTAGTTGGTCTGGCCATCCTCCTTGGCTGTGATTATATTCCTAAGGTAGGGAGGGCAGCTGACATTTCTATCCTCAAAATCACTAATATGAATGACTTCTGTTAACTGTACATTGTAATATTTCCATAAGGGCATACCAGGTGTTGGTAAAGAGCAAGCACTAAGGCTTATCCAGATGCTGAAGGGACAAACACTTTTGCAGAGGTATGAAACACTCTCTCTCTGTGGATTATGTTCTTGCCTTTTTAATTGCAGATAAGCAGTATTTTTCTTTCTGTGTACTTCTTCCTCGCAGAAAGGGCGTATATAGTAGGCTTCATACGTTTTGAAAAAACCTGGAAAAGTTATAGTATTTGAACAATGCAAATTCCAGGCCTGGAAAGGTTTTGGAAACATAAAAAGACCCAGAAAGTTTTGGAAAAGTCATGGATTTTTTTTTTTAACACAGCATAATAATATGTGATTAATAAATGTATTTTCACGTCGTCCTAACCTCAACGTTCTATCCGGGGCACGATATTACGACTCCCACTATGAACCACATAAATTGTCATTCATTTTATTGTTAAACCTCTGAGGGTAAACTTTAACACAGATCTTTATTCTTATTGTATAATGTCGACTGACATTTTCAGGAATACATAGTCATGGAAATTTATTGGTTAAAATGCGTATGAACCCTGTATAGTGTTTGTGTTTTTGCACTTGTGACCTTTCTCTGGTCACCTCAGGTTCATCCAGTGGAAGGAGGAGAATGCAGATGTGTCTAAGGGAGTTATGAAGAAAGTTTCTCACTGCAACGTATGTCGACATCCTGGTGAGTGGTACCCTGCTTTGAACTTTGACCCCTGATCCTGAGAGGACATGGCTGATTTAAAGCCATTCAGTCATTTAGTCAGTTTTATAGTAATGTTAAAACATACACATATGCTTTACACCCAAAAGTGTTTTAGATTTTAAAGTTGTTTGTCTTGACTTCTCCTGTTTTATCAAATATTGATTCTGATTCCTCTCCTTCCTTTTTCAGGCTCAGCAAAGGCACATGAACGTGGCGGCTGTGTGCTTTGCAACAGTAAACATTTCTGTCAACCCCAGGACTTTGACTACCAGTGTCCCTGTGACTGGCACCGCTATGAACAGACCCACCAGGCCTTGTCTTTTGAGGCAAATATCAGAAAGTGCGTGACTTTCTGTAAAATAATGAACAAAACTAAATGTAGTAAATGCTAGGCCTTCACAATTCGGGGAAAAATATGAATCACGATTTTTTTCTCACGAAGTGTAATGTTTATTGCACACATGAACCATGACAAAACAAAACAAATTGGCAGTACCAAACATAGATTTTTTTTGGCACCTATAGCACATTGCGCATCACCACAAGCCTGTAAACATGGCTTCAATGAATAAAGAAAATAAAGTACATACTGGCCATTTAAGTACAGTAGGCTACCACAAATAGTGACATATAACACATTAAACTAAATATGTATAACTACTAATATATATATATATATATATATATTAAAACATGTCAATGTCAAATGCTTTCAATAAATTAATTGAAGGAAAAAAAAAGTCTTAAAAATTAAATCGGGAACGGGTGAATCAAGATCGCGATTTTATAACGATTTATCGTGCAGGCCTAGTAAATGCAGAAGATGAAAAAGTGGAATGGCAAGCAGGAAAATAAAGGCAACATATTAAAAAGGAGATCAAGACTAGTTGATACTATACTTTTATCAATGATCATCCTCACTCTGTCTGAGGAGGTGATAGCTGATAATGCTTCTTAAGCACTGGAATTATTACTTGATTAATTGATTAGATAATTATCATAGATTTTGCTATTTTTTTATTTATTAATCAAAATGGCATACAATTTAAATGGTTGCAGCTACTCAAATGTGAATATTTTCTGTTTGTATGATAGTAAACCTGATATCTTTCGGTTTTCGACTATTGGTCGGACAAAACGAGAGTTAAAGACATTCACATGGGCTATGGAACTCGTAATGGGTGTAATGATTTTAAAGGATGGTTTGCTTTTCATTTACTTTTTAGGAAAACACTGGCAAGTCAACAGTTCCCCTTTACAGAGGTACATCTCTTTTCTCGGTTTTTATTTTATATTGTTTTTAATAAGTGGTATAATAATCTACAGTATCTGTTTGGGTTTTTATACTTAAATTGTATTTTGCAGATCATTCGTGAGTTCCTGATTTCCAAGGATAATCCAGTGTCCCATTTCAAGAGGAGACAGCCAAATATGCTGTTGATGCAGGTAATGGGTTTATTTTAATTACTTGTTCAGTTAATTATCTCTTTAAATTAATTTCATGTTAAAATGTGTTTTTCCAGAAATTTGCCTATGACAAGATGGAATGGCCAAAGCACTACACCAGTGAAAAGGTTTTAGTCTTGATGACCTACGCAGAGTTGATGAACAGAAAATATGGAAGAGAAATGTCCTCCCAAATCAAGCCCCTTAGGTAGTCCAAAAAGTTAAATTAAAAAGTCTCTTTAGTGGCATTGTTGTTTATAAATAATAATAATAATAAATAATTTCAGTACATGCATAATGAACAATACTTTCTTTTTCTTATAAAAGAATATTGAAACCAAGGGTGAGGAATGCTGTTGCTTGCTTTGAGATCATCTGGAGAACACCAGGTCAGTGTAAATCTCATGAACATTTCTTGCAGCCTTCTTTTTCTCATGTTAGAAGTTCAGAGGGGGAAAAAAGCGATATTTAAGAAAACATCCTCTGTGTTGAATGAAGTGACTGCTGCATTAAGTAGAGGTTGGGGTGCGGGGTGCTTGTCACCGGGTTGTCTGTTGGTGACTTGCTGTGAGGTGGGTTCAGAGGTGACAGATCAGTCACAACAGCCACCAGGCGCTAAAACTGGCTTCCTCCCCAGGCTGGGAAATCTGTCATATCAAAGTCCACGTCATTAACAAGCCCGCCTGAAACTCTCAATCAACTAATCCAGAATGTGGTTTCTCCTATGTCATTTATATTTGTTATACATCAAAATTATTACATAATGAATTTAAAATGGTATATACCATATAGATGACTGAATATTCTAAAGTAACAATACCTGAAACCACTGATTATAAATGTATAGTTATAAAATGGAAACATATTGTCTCTTGCAGTTTAATGAGTGTTACTGTGAACTGCAGTCCCCTGGTTAAATATCCCTGATCATCCTTTCTTGGATCCAAACATGCAGATATTCCTGAATTGGGTGGAAATTGAGGTTTATTTGTGATGTATCAAAAGCTAAATCTATCTCACTACACTAATATGTACACCTGTATGTATTCCAAAATCCCTCAAGAAAGTGGTTGAAAGGTTATAATTGTATGTTAAAGGCTAAAATGATTTCCTTTTTTTTTGCATTATGAATAAAATGTGCTGTATTTGCATATACTATTTTAAAACAGTTTATATGCAAATCAAAGTAGAGCTGCAATGATAGGTCAATTAATCGATTAGTTGAATTAAATGGCAACTATTTTGATAGTCTATTAATCATTCAGGTCATTTTTCAAGTAAAAATGGCAAATGTTTTAACATTATAGTTAATCGAATACTGTATGTTGGGGATTTTGTTCTGTTGGTTTTATGAAGCAAGAAGTTTGATGTTTTCATTTTTGGCTCTAGGAAATTCCCAGTTTTCCGACGTTTATAGACCAAACGATTAATTGAAAATATAATAGGCAGAATAATCGATAATAACAGAGAAAAGTTATTTGCAGCCCTAATGAAACGTGGTGCACCACAAGTCGCAATTCTTGTCTCTGGTTTAACCTTTTTCTTTTCTTCAGTAAAGAACCACATTTTTAAGATATAAGGTAAACGAGAAACTTATCAAGACCAATTTGGACCTGACCTTAATGTTTTTTTTCGGCAGAACATTACGTGTTTCCTGAGGATCGGCCTGCAGAGGATCAACATGAGGTGAGGACGGTGGAGGAAGAGTCTCTCTTCCGTGTGGCCTACCCAGAGGTGGTGGAGAGCTACCTGAGAGACAAAGCTCTGGCTGAAGAGAAAAAGACTAAGAGTAAGACAATAATATTCACTTAAATAAATACATATTGGTACATTTAAGTACCATATAATGTTTTTTTTCTGTGAAGAGTTTTGTCAAATAAACCAGTTAATGTAGCTACATTTTTCACAACAAAAATGGGAGCCCCAGACTTGACAAGCTCACAGTCGGTGCGAATATTACACAGATGAGCAGTTCAAAAACTACATAAAAATGAATGGCACAATATTAATAATGAATTCTGATAGCAGGAGCCTTATCTCAAACCTTTCAGAAATCAAACAGCGCCTAAAACAACTGGGGGGGGGGGGGGGATTCATAGCAATTGCAATAACAGAGACTTGGCTCACAATATAACATCATGATTTGGTTAAGATTGAGGGATATTAACTGTTTTTTGTTTTTTATAGGACTCAACCAAAGGGTAGGGGAGTTGCATTATATATTGAGAAAATATATTGTGAAATGGTAAATAAAATGTGTTTTGTTTTAGGTACAATCATGGAATGCATCACAGTACAAATTGAAAGGGAGAAATAGAAAAAGGGGGGGGAAGGACTAGAAAAGTTTTTTTTTTTTTTTGATTTCTTCCTACTCCTTTTCGAACATGGGAATCTTTATTTGAATAATTTACAATAATGTTGGAAGATTGTGCTGAAATGTACATGTTGTTATTTATGTGTTATTTTTTTAAACGTATTAACATTTTCAAAATAAACTAAACTGGAAAATAAAAGCTTCCCACACTGTTCTGACAACGCTGTCCTGATCAAAGGCACCTGGAGCTTTGACTTGTTTTTCAAGGCCGTCTATTGCAGCAGCTCTGACACCTGAAAATGTAGAGTTTGACAGCTCGACTGGTTCACACCAAAGGCTTTGATGCAGCCAAGAGGTGTCTGTCTCACAGGCTTCGCTGTCACTTTATGCAGGTTGTACTTTGCTCCCCCCTGGTCTTAACTGCTTTAGAGCTTCACTTCCTTATGTGTAGGGAAACTAGCTACTGAGTATATACCAGAGTGAATATGTTTACAGTAGCCATTGACTCATGAAATCCTTGTTTAAGTTTTTGAACACTGACATCCGCTCTCAATCTTCTTTACAGAGAAAAAGCCAAAGAGTAAAAAGGACAAGCCATCTGATGGCTCCGATGGTATTTCGGACCTCTTGGCTCAGATGACCCTTCAGAGTGCCTCTAACACTCGACCACAAACGCTGCTCGCTACCATTTCAAACTCCGATGAACCAGAAGTGGTGGTTTTGGACACTCCAGTGAACCATAAACAGCATCGAAAGTCAAAGAAAGACCACAGCAGTCTGGGCGATTGCCCCAATACTCCTCTGTCTCATGCAGAATCAGAGACTGCTGCTTCACCGTCTGTCTCTGCTGTTATCGATGCTCTACACCTGAGTGATATTGACTGGGATGCTTTGTCCTTCACATCCTCTCCGACTCCACAATCGGCTACAAACCACACCACTGAGCCACCCGAGCAGAGCAAAACCACAGACACTGATGTCAGGGAAAGGGAGGGCGAAAACACCAAGCAGAAAACCTCAGGTGACGTCAAAGAAGCTGACTCCATACCTACTCCACAGTTATGCTACACAGAGTGTCCTCTAAGGGACAGGCTGCTCATGAGGAACACAGCTAAAGCTATAAACCAGAAAGAGATAAACAACGACATGGTCTCAAAACAACTAAACTATGAGTTGACCTCTTTCAAACACATTTCTTCTCATAACTCAAAACCAAGTGGACACGTCCCCAGTAAAGGTAACAGTGGCAGTAAATGGTCAGGAATGGAATCTGCTGTTAACAAAAAAGAACCACTCACTGAGAAAAGGCTGTGTGCAACAAATAAGGCAGAAACTGCAGCTCAAAGTAAGACAAAGGACAAATGTAATGTAAAGCCTCCTCAGAAATACAAATTTGTTCGAAAAGCCATTTCGTCATCGGCTGTCCCACCACAGAGATGCCACTCTGACCCAGGTCAAAGTGACAAGGACAGGAACGGGCCGCCGATCACCAAGAAGAGCGTGTGTATGAGCATGTGTTCATCCAGCGAGGAAAGTGATGCAGAGAACCAGCAGTCTGGACCTCAAAGACGAGCTAAGATCAAGCCTGTGAACAATATCCAGGCCAGCTTCCTCTCAGACTTCCCCCTGAAACCAAAAACATCCAAACCAACAGCGAAAACAGCTCCGACTGTTCATTTATTACGACCAATTTCTCAGAGCTACAGTGCAGACATCGAGATAAACGGCATGCATGTATTAACTAAAAGCAAATGCCAGGACGTCTCACCAGCTCATGTGGAGACTCCAGCATCACCTGTCGTGTTAGATAGTGATGATTCAGTTATTTGTAGTGAGAGTCCATTGCCACTGGCAGAGAGACTGAGACTGAAGTTCCTGAAGTGAGCAGCAAGATTATAGGATGATGGGCAAGAACATGTAAGCTATTTTATGTTGAATATGAAAGTTTATTCTTGACATTTAGAAATGGAGGTTGACCACAAAAAAAAAATCTTCTCTCAAGGTCCACACGCAGCAACAATTATTCGATCTGTCAATTGAAGGAAAATTAATCAGCAACTCTTGATAATCCAATAATCCTTTAATTTTTCAAGCAAATAAGTCAAACTTTTGATGGTTATAGCTTATTTTGCTGCTTTTCTTTGTCTTAGCATTATAATTGCTTGAATATTTTTGGGTTTGGGACTGTTGACCAAGACATTTGATGATATTTAATGAAATTATGAAGAATTATCAATAAAATAATGTAAAACACAGCCTGTTACTGTGATCCTAAACGGAATGGTTTCTGTAAAACGGTGGAAAAGTTAAAACACTTTACACAAACAAGTTTAAACACAGTATTACAGTATACACAAGTATGACATGCTGACTATTAGTGAGATGTGGTTTGAAAGCTCCAGAAAAAGCTACTGATTGGACCTTGAGTCAAACCTTTTTTTCACATTTCTTTTTGCAATATATGTTGTCAGATTGAAAAGCTTGACTGATTCATGGCAATGAACAAAATGTGAAATTGATTAAATACATGTTTTTTTAATTAATGTTTTGTTGCACCAAAGTTCTCCTGTTCCTCTGATTCTGAAAGGAACAGTTTATGTAAATCAGAGGAAAAGGTTGTGGATTAGCAGTTTTCTCGATGTAATACCATTTAACGGCACCACATGTGCTTATTTTCTCCCACTGCTGTTTGACAAGCTACATGTCACGTCACATAGAAGGCACTGCCGCTGAGGGGGACACAGAGGACGCTGAGCCATTGGTTTTACAACCTGCCAGTGTTGGTCCCCTTGATCATGAGTGAGGCCTTACACACCTTTTCAGACATGAAAGGTCTGGCAGGAGCTTGGTGACAGCTGCATCCTCTGCCCAAATAACAACTCAGTCCTAGTACTGGGTCTTAAATCTTATTTTTCCTAAAGCAAGTGCTGAAAATGTAACAGTTTGCCAAGATAATTCAGCTGGTTTTCTGGTGTAAATCTACTTGTAAGTATATTTAAGTCATTTCACTTTCTTGTGAAGAACATTTGCACTTGATGGAAACAGGAAAGACTGCATTAGAAACAAGTAGCATTACTCAAGGTGGCAAGTAGCAAAAGGTAAAACAGGATTTTAAGGTGAAGTAATCATTATATAGTAATATAAATGGTAATATTATGTTGGCCTTTAATCAATTATTGGTGCTTATTCTGAACCTTTAGATGCTTTACTCTCTAAGTTAAAAATAGTATTGACTTATGTTTTTTTTTATTATGTTTGCAAGATATTTATAGTATATATCTTGACTGAAGACACACGCAGGCCTGAGTTGCCAGAGAGGTGTGAAGATCTCAGGTGAAACAGCATCCTCTCATTCCTTCATTAGACGGATCACATCAAACTGATAATTGTCGTCGTGCAGACTTTAAAGAGTAATTTCCCACAAAAGGAATCTAATTATTTTTCTTTCTATCACATTATCCGTCTATTTAGCCTTATTCACACCCCAGTGATAACTAACGACGTCCTTCGGGAAGGTCGCATTTTGGCACTTGAGGTTTTCTTTGAACTTTTTCGCCTGAGCTGTGAACCCATAAACCTCCGGAGATCTGCTTCTATATAAAAACGCTTTTGGCAAAATCACCTTCTCAGAATCTGCCTGTCATTTACCCCTGATGTCATCCTCGCTGCGTAAACGTCTGGACGTCTCGGGATATTTCTAACATGGACCTGGAAGTTGTTACAGCTAAAATACTGTCTGAATGGAAGAGCCATGAGAGTCCGTTTGGAGAAGATCAGGACTCACTTCAATCTACGTCACCGGAGTCCTCGATTGACTCCATGTGCTCTTCCCCGGAGATGTGCTACTCCAGCGGGCATCAGGAGATGAAGGACTTCGCTTTTGCTTTCGCGGGACGCAGGGCGACTCCAGCAGCGCAGAGGCTGAGCAAGCCCAAAATGTCTACCAGAAGACGCATGAAGGCCAGCGAGAGGGAGAAGATGCGGATGAGGAGTCTTGCAGAGGCTCTGCACCAGCTCCGCGACTACCTGCCGCCGGACTACAGCAAGAGAGGCCAGCCCCTGACCAAGATACAAACCCTCAAATACACAATTGAATACATCAACAAGCTTTCAGACACCCTGAGCCGCGCGTAATGGACGCAAATGGACATTTTACGCATCAGGTTTACGCTCATCTGGACATTTAATGGAGTTAGTTTTATATATGAGATGCGTTATACAACACCTTTAAGATAACTTAATCATTCGATTTCATTTAATATTTCTTTTGTTTGCCCTTCTCCTGATGTAAATATTTTTAACGGGGACTTGACAATTATTTTGTATATGAGGCTGCCTTTGATGGAGTTATTAATTCAGTGTTTGGAAATAGAGTTTGCTGTTTGTTATGTTTCCCTCATGATATCTTAATGAGTATGAAATACAGCTTTACTGATGAAGAATCTCTCCTATATTCCATGTTTGTGTGTTAACAGAGAACTTAATACCGTATCATACTTGTTGTATGTTGCTGTATGTAGAGTTTAAGTAGCTGTATATTTTAAAGTGTTGTTGTATCTGAAAGCTATTAAATAATTAGTCATTTTCATTCTATTTCTATGGTCCTGTTGCTTTTTTGTCGAGTTTGTCTATCTAATTATTCGTATATTTTCCCCAACTGTAAAATATATCGGGCTTGTTTATCATGTTTACACTGTTAATCCATTGGATACACCGTGTGTCAGAATCAGGTTATATACTTACACATCTACAATAAATTAGTGATGTGTTGAACTTGTGGGTGGCCCAGTTAATTAATGAACCGTCTTCAGGATGAGCGGTACAATTAGAACGCCGTCAGCAGATTCCTCCAATCAGAATACCGAGATAAAGATCGCAGACTGAATGGCTTAATGAGTAGCCAATCAGACACCAGCATACTTTCTGGTGGGCGTAACCAAAGATCCTCTAAACCGTCTCTGGCGTTAGTCAGAAATTTCAAAAACCTGGGCTGTCTAGTCTGACGAAGCCGCCATTTCAAAGCGCAAAGGAGCCACAGAAGCTGTAGGAAATTTTGTAATTTATATTTTTCAAATATATATATTTATTTTATTACCAAGTAGGAAAACTATATTACTTTTAGAATCTACCTCGCCTGCATCACCAACTGAAGTAAGTACCTTCGCTAACGTTGTATTTTCACCGGAGCACCAAAGCAGGAACGCCCCTTTTATACATGACTAGTTTAGCTACATTTAAATAAACACTTGTTATTAGCCTTATTTATTTCGTAATTTCAATTAGGTAAGGTCCTGTACAAACGTTGAATACTATTTATAACGTCTGTTTTGGACACAATAATGTGTGTCAACTCGTCTCTGCGATGTTTACTCCAGGAATTAGACAGAGGCCCTCTAGCCCTTTGCATTTAGCCAGCTATGCACAACATTAGCTCCTGTATGCTAAACATTATTAAGGAGTATTATTAAAGACTTAAAGTGTATGTGTTGCACAGGGCCCCTCTGATGGTGCTAGCTTAATATAAGAGCTCACACAGCTCCAACCGCCTCTTAGGATCAGGATAGAAATGTTTCCATTACGCTCGACGTCCCTGTGGCTCTGCCGGCTTATTTACTTTAAAATAACACTGTGTTATATGTAATAATTGACAGTCCCCCATGGCAGGGTTACTGACTTTACAGTTTTACGTTTATTGGCATTGTCATATGCATTAGAACTAGTGCATTGCAAGAGCAATAACACTGCTCCACAAGTGTCTAGATATCTGTGAAAAGATATATATATATATATATATATATATATATAGAGAGAGAGAGAGAGAGAGAGAGAGAGAGAGAGAGAGAGAGAGAGAGAGAGTATACCCTCATTGGTATAATGGGATGAACAAAATATTAGAAACTGCAGAGATTAGTAGCTGCATACATTAAAACTATGTATAAAGGTGCTGAAACTCATAGTTTAACTTATCCTTGAAGGATGGTAAATGATCCCAAATCTTAAAATGTTAGTGTTTTCAGACTTGCATAGACCTTTTTTTGCTTGCTGAAAAGACCATAATGAAGAAATAATGTTCTGAGGACTAAATAGAAAGCTCATGGTGACCTCATCCTTCCTTTGCCATGCATTTTTCATTTCATATCATTCATATCATTTCATTTTCATATCATCTGTAACATTGTTTATAATATGTGTTTCCTATGCTATATGTTTATGGTATCCTTTATAGAGCTTAGAATGCCGCTTCTTTTAAGAGGGTATTTGGCCAATGTGTGCACCTCTTAAGCTCATTTGGATTGGATTTGCTCGATCTTAAGCCAAAGTATCAGACACACTGGAAGAAAAAGAAGGTACAGGTGCCTTTTTCAGGTCTTGGTCTTCTGGGGCAGTTGGTCCGTCAGGCCAAATTTTGAGTCACTACAAAAATTCCCCAAATATGTTTCCCTGTTACCTTTCCAACTTATCACCAAGTTCTACTCTCCACACTCCACTGTCATGCAGCATCCCAGATGCTGCATTTTACAGTACTGATCCGGGCTTTGTGACTATTAATAATTTTCCCGCTATCAGCTTTGACTTGCAGTTGTCCGTGCTTAACTTGCAAACTTGTCCCCTGCTTTAGTATGAGGCATGCACAATATGTCACACCCAGTGATGATGAAGCAATGCAGGGAACGCTACACTGAGGTTTCATGTTGCCAAGATCTGCTGAGTGACATTTTAACAGCCTTGTGTGTGTCCCATTGTAGAAACACATACCTAAATGTTGTTTTGTCAGTCAGTAGTATTATCATACATTATCTCATAAAACATCAAAGAGATATTGCAGGAAAGCAAAAGGTGGTAGAGATGGCTATTTCTATGCTATGTTGTCAAGATAACACCATGTGAAACATATCAAACTAAGTGACCATGACTATCGAGTCTATTGCTGGAGAATCTACTCATCATTTTTTTTTTCTTCATATCTTCGAATCTACACTTTATTTCTGCATTAAACTGTTTTTATTTATTTATTTTTTTCCTTTCGACATAGGTTGAGTGATTGAGTTTTCATGTGGAAGGAAAATGCATTTTCACATGTAGAAATCTTTTTAATGTCAAGGCAGGTGTTGCAAATGTCTTTTATGGTTTGTGTGTATGAAACATGATCATGTTATTTTTATTAAATTATGTTAGAATAAGGCATTGTACTGTATATTAATATTGAGCTGCATCATTTCAGATGGATGCAGACACAGAAGAAAAGGTGACAAGAACGTCAAAGATTTCCAAGGATGAATCTCAAAAACCCTTAATAGACAACAAATCTAGGTCAGTCTGAAGGTTGCAGCCTATACTGTATTTATGGATACTGGTTTTAAACCAGAATGAGAAGCAAGGATTCCTTTTTACACGAGTGCCTCCGAAACAGCAGTCAACAAACACGCCTTTCCAATGAAAACTGGAGTTGCCCATGTTGGGTCTTTTTCCTGTCTCATCTTACTAATATCTATTTATACGAAGCAGTCATGGAGAGGTTGGATTAGTAAACACAAGGATACAGTTCACTGTTGCATCGCAGGATTTCTGGGTTGAGTGAAGCTTATGTGCCAGTGTTAGCCAGCCAGCTAATTTTCAACTGTACTGAACTTGGACTAGTGGCATAGAGCCAGTTTTCCACTTCTTTTTTTTTTTTTTAATCTCCTCAGGGGTCGTGGGTTTAAAAGCCGCGGTCGAGGGGGTCGGATGAGTCGAGGCGGCATGCGTGGTGGGCGGGGCATGATGAAAGGGTTTGGTCCACCTGGATATGGGAGGGGTCAAGCAAAAGATGGAATCCTGAATGGATTTGCACCCATGAGGTATGGACATTTGAAATATACATGGTATTAAGTATAAATAACAAAGTTTCTGCTTTTATTAATTGGTTAGTATGCAAACAAATAGTGTGGTTATAAGAAACAACAACCTTTGATGTGTGTTGTATTTAAGATTAAATGCTCAACTTTTATGGGTAAATTGCACTTCCTGTCCTTCCCTTGCAGAGCAATGAGGAGGATGCGACCTTACCCAGACCTAAGAGGTCATCGAGGTAGGGGTGGACCAATGGGCATGGGCCCTCCTCCTCCCCCACCACCTTCCATGCACCTCAGAGGCCCCTTTCCACCCATGCCCAGGTAACCACCACACACAATCATATGCACAGCCATGGGAGCCAAATGGACTGGATACAGGTTTTTTTTTTCTATCTAAGATTTAAGAACGATCCTCCTTAAAGCTGTTTTATGCTTCTGCGTCGAATCGACGGCGTACCACCGCAGACCCCTCTGCGTTGCCGCGATCCTCTCTCAGAGCCCTCCGCCGTAGCTCGACGTGCACCTCCAAAAATTTATAAATTTGCGTCGAGGCGATGCAGACCGCAAGGACTGTGATTGGTCAACTCGTCCTGTGTGTTGATAGTCTGTGTTTCAAGCAGCCTACTGTGGGGAGTAGCAACATACTAGTTCATAAGATCAATATTTTAGCATGACAGTCTATGGGGTTTGCCATTCTGAAATGCACCGCGATGCAAAGCAACCCCGACGCAGAACTCCAAAAGGGTCACGACGCCGTAGGAGCGCCGGCGTAGCTACGGCGTGAAGTTGACGCAGAAGCATAAAACAGCCTTTAGTTTAAAAGCTTTTGTTTGTCCTTAAAAGTAGATTGTTTTTATGTACGGTACAGACTACCATACATTTGAGCCATACCTTTTTTATGAAGCAATATGTCTTGCTTACATTTGCATCGACACTGGCTGAAAATGTAGATAAGTGTATCGCTGTGACGCTTCTCCCTGTCTGTAGGCACGGCCCCCCTCCTCCCCCCCCTCTAGGTCATCCTGGTTTCAGAGGGTGTCCACCACACTCTCGAGGCTGTGGCATGCTACCCCCTGGACCTCCACGCCACTTCCACCCCCGCAGTCCAAGAGGGTAAGAGCTGTTTGAATATTAATATCACGCTTAAGCTTTGCAAGTAACAATTCTCGGCGCTTCCTTGCATGCTTTTAAGATTCCTAAATAGATTTAAAATATATCTGGTGAGCATTTGAGACGTGCTTACGCCAGTTATATTCCTTTAATTCTGTGATGCAGTAAACTGCGAGCCAAAAGACTGAGGGTTGTGACACAATGCACAGTCTTTTCTGTCCCTTATCTCTTATCTATAGTTCAATTTCTTTCACTTTAACTTGTCCTCTAATTACACATTTCTTTCTCAGTTTTCTATCAAATAGAATAAATAATATAGCTTGTTGCTTACTACAACAAATTGTGAGTCAAAAAATGTTAACTTAGTTTGTAAATAAGCCAGACTCTTAAACAGTGCATGGAATATTAAAAAAGAAGACATTACACTGTATTTTGCCTTTTTATAGGTACACGGTAACTAAAATGGGATGACATCCCTGACTGGAATAGTTTAGATGGCTACTCTTATTAGAGTGTGGCCCCTATTGGCCATAGTCAAGAATCCAATGTGTGATTTTATCCTTTTACACAGCTACCACAATGGACCGGTCTCTCCTCCACCTCACCCCCCACCTGGCAGAGGCCAGAGGTGGCCAGGGCCCCCTGGTGGCCGACGCTTTTAACACAGCCTGCCCTAAAAACAATAACCAAACACTTGTTAATGTAGAAGGGGCCTAAAGTGGTGGAGTAAATGAAACACCCCTTAATCATGTGTTACACAAAGTCTCTTAATATCTTCATGACATACTCTGTGGCCAAATGTCTGCTTATTGATATTGTCTACTGGCAAAGAAGTAATGTGAAAATGACTAATAACAACATAAAATGCCTCACAACTTTAACAATGTAAAGGCATTCTGTTGTCTATGTTACAAAAATACTGTTGGTACAGTAGGAACTATTTGACATTGTTGAGAAAAAACTCTTTGAAATAGCTGTTCTCAAAGGGAGGAAAATTATTGTCAAAGTTCATTAAATGTTCTGTGGTTCTTGTTAGTCACCCTGTGAGCCTTAGGAATTGTTTCTGATCCCTGATAAAGAATAAAAAATGGGTGACACTGTATATTTGAAGGTGGGGAAAGATGGCTGATGAAAGAGCACAGTAGCCCTCGAGCACCACTGTTAGTTAACTAGCTTAGTACACCTTGGACCTCTCTAACCTTTCCTTTGTTACATGGAAATAGTTATGTATTATAACCAAGCAGTGCAGTAAATATTGTTTAACACTTACACATTTTCAAGTGAAAAGACAATATTGTCAAGTATTGAAGTTTGAGTATTTAATTTGATATTTTTAATGTGCAACTATGTTAAGTTACCAGTATTGCTGTTTGGAACATTCATGTTTGTCTTCAGCAATCTATCTTGTAATGACAAAATGAAGAAGGCATTATAAATGAATAGTATATTGAAATATATATTTAGTAGATTTTATAAAGCAAATTTCATTAGTATTTGCTCCAGTTAAGAACAACTCTTTACTGTGTTTAGTTTTTTTGAAGTGTTATAAATACTGTAATTAACATAACTTTTGTGAACATGTAAATGTGTTTGATGGAAACCGTCAAGACATAGGACATAGTCGTGGATAAAAAAATAAAATTAAAAATAAACTTAACTTCTCTTTTTTTTGTGTATTCACAAACAAGTCTGAGAGTTTCCAACATATCTGTAATATGGAAGAGAATTAATTGTCAAAACTAGTACTGTACACAGTGGCACAGTCAGTGTTTCATATTTGAAAGTGAACATTTGATCCATGTAAAGACCACTGCAAAAATGCACATAATTATTATATATGTTTTGAATGAGTATGAAGGACCAAGAGCCCTTAATGATCATTCAGTTAGCTGACCACTGAAACTTACTGCAGATAAGAAAAGGCTTGGAAAAGTAATCCATGAATTGCACTTTTAGTAACTTGAAAGATGAACTTCACTCATTACCATTTATGGTACCATGTCAATTTGACTGGAGGACTAAGAACCGCTCCACTTGAAAAGCATTTAAATGTTTTTGACTGAACGTCAAGTCACAGTTCAAATTCAGTGGTAGCATGTCTAAAAGGAGGACATCATCTGCAAAGGATAAACACTCTGATATGACCAATATTTCATGTTTTCGCACTGCTATACTAAGATATTGTCAGAAATTTCAATCTGACTTAAAGGAATTTGAAGAATCTCACTGTTTTACATATGTGTTTTTCTACTTTTATAATTCTTATAATTTAATATTCTATATAATTTCTCCCATACTCCTGTACATTTTTAATCTTTATAAAAATAAAAGTTGCTATGCATGTATGTATGTGCATATGAAGTTGCTGTACCTTTTATAGCAAAGCAGATCATCAAATGAATGATTTACTCCAGAATCTGATTTACAGACACCATCTCATGGGGCATGAATAAAGTTGACACTAATTAAAAAACATTTTAGCTCTTCATTTTGTGAATGCATGCAGCTTTTTTCCATAATGTGGTGCTAATTTAGGCATACAGACTTTATAAAGATGTAACAAAACCCTGCTTTAATGCTTACACACAGTCTTAAGAAAAGACATGTATTGTTAATACTGTATGTTGTATTTACTGCTGGCACGAACAAGGATTTGGCATTATTTCTGGATGAAAGAGCATTTTATTCTCAGTGCCACTCACAAGGTATTCATCACAGCTAATCTGTTTCATAAATTAGCCACATTAGTCTCTTTCCTCCTCTGTCCTTTTCCATCTCTTTAGCACTTTCAGTACATTCTGCTGCCCCTCAGTCTCTGCAGTCCCTTCTTGTTTCTCCCATTGGTTGATTATAACAGACTGACTGTTGTTGTCTCCTGAAGGGGGGCACACAGTACAGTTAACATCCCGGGCCCCAGGAACCCAGGCCCTCCCTTACATCTCTCCTTCATCAGCAGCGTAAAACCGGAGGTCTGGCACTTCACTTGAAAAGGTGAGCTTCCTCTTGTATCTTAATCCCTAAACCCCTCCATCTTTGGAGATTCTCTCTTTCAGGATGGAAGTTAGAATGACTATGGAATCTTACCAATCTCGGGAAGACACAGAGGACTACTGGTTAATAGGTTATAGTACTTCATCTTTTACATCTGCACTGTGAAATCTTAACAAGAACAGACCATAAGCACACCTTGTGGTAATGCAAGGAATATGCACAGAAAGACCTGTCTATAAATCAGTATTATTGCACTAATAACTGGAATGATGACATTTTGACATGTCAGTTGGGAAAGCACAGGTGTAAATAAAATTAATGGTGGCTGAATTCCATTTAGCTGCTCCAGTTCCAGGGCCCTGGTATTGTGCTTGCTGGCTCACAATCACAGCTTACTTAATTGTTGCATAGACTTAGGAAGTCTAGTTGTATCTTACACAATAGTCATGTATGAATCTCAGATGAACTTAAAAAAAATAAGCTTAAATAAACAAATGTGAACAAGCTTTATAATAACTTTGTCTAGTGGACAGAACATCTTCAGGATTTAGATGTTCAGGCATATTTGCGTAAGCGTGACAAAAAGGCGTGACAAAAATTGGCCTTCCACAAAAGGAAGGCCAATTTCTGCGTTCAAGTTTCAAACCTGCAGTATCCAAACTAAACCAGGTAGAAATGTACTCAAGTCAGGTTTAGCATTTTGGTACAGTCACTGCTTTCACAGTATGGTGTTATAAATACCTACGTAACCCTGGTAGGTACATGGTCAAGTACGGAACAAAATTGATAATAATTACTGAAGAGAAAAGTTTATTATTTGATTGATTATATTATTATTATTTGATATTATATTATTTTTGAGTGACATCTCTCCAGAAAGCTTAGGTACTTTCCCCATTGTCTAGTGTAGACATTCAATGTGGAAAACTGTTTAAATGAATTATTTTTAAATGACTCCACCCTAGCCATTTCACAAGGTCACTCCTGGATTGACTTTGAATCTGTTTGGCTATCATTAAAGTAGTCTGGACCCAGCTTCTTATGTGTTTATCCATCCCACTTAGGATTGACCCATCTCCTAGAACAAGTCTTGGGCCGAATGGAACCTGGGTCCCTGCAGTCTGAAATAGGTTATCATGTATCCCGGTCCAAAATTCCTGTACCTTATCACAGGACCATAGAACATGAAGTAATTGGCCGTCCTCTGTCTTACATTTCCAACAATTTGGTGTGTCTTTCAAACAAAGTCTAAACAATCTGGAGGGAGTCCAATAGAAGCATAATCTTGAACTGAATGAGGCGCACCCTCCCATCGCGTGACATAGTTTTAATATTCCTGCAGATTCTGTCCCACTCCTTATCCAGTGTAATACTCAGATCCCTTTCCCATGTCTTCTTGAGGGCTGACCAGGTTCCATCCCCCAGGTTCTACATAAGCATAGAAAAATACCCAGAAGCCTCATGACCGTTTCCATATTTCAACACCTTATCTAAACATTCTGGTGCCTTCGGGGCTGAAGAACTGGATCCAAAAATCCCCACTAACAGATGGTGAAGTTGCAAATATCTAAAAATTGAGACCTATGGATTCCAAATTGCTGTTCCAAAAAAGGGGAGATCCACCAATAGATGACTTTGGATTTTGCCAAATACTTGATGAAGTATTTAGATATGGATCCAGTTAAAATATAAACCGCTCGTTTTAATACAGGACACGAGGGGGGCAGTTCTCAGCAGTCTTTAAATAGAGCAATGGAGCAAAGTGTCTATGCTGTACTGATTTTTTCCCCCACCCCTAGTACTAGGGGTGGGGGAAAAAATCATTACAGCATAGTATCGCGATATTTTCCGTGGCAATATTGTATCGATACACAGATGCTAAGTATCGATCCATTACTATATGTGTTGGTCAGTTTGTCTGCTTGACAATCCCATTTTGCAGCAATAAAATTGAAGTGAGATGAACAAACAGAAATTATTTTTAGATAAAACAGATGTTGAAAAAAGTTTCATTTTGGGGACATAATTTGAAATTGGGAAAAAATTAGAAGTTGGAAAAAGCTAATAAATTGCAATATATTACAGAATATTGTGGATGTGACATAAGTATTGTGATATCGTATCGCGAGGACTCTGGTGATACCCACCCCTAATAAATACGGGGACTTTTACCAGAAAATCTCCTTAAAATGACAGGAAGTATTAGCCTTCAATCACAGAATAAGTACGCCATGTTGTTTTCACTGTTAAGCAGAGGGTAAATGTTAAATTCAGTGATTTTCTGTCTATGTTTTGCCCTACAGATTTTTGAACACTAATAATTCAATAAATGCAACAAAAAAAATGTCTTGTGTGCTGGTCTTGTGTTCTACAGACTATATATGTTCATCATACAGAATACCAAAACAATATCACTGCAGATAGTAAAACAAACCTTATATTAATGTAGAGTATAATTAGAATCACAATTCTGTTTAACTAACTGCACAAAAAGGATGACTTAGTCATTAAATTCAGAATATATTTAATGAAAAAACTGATTCCACGCTGTTTTGCCACAGAAAAGACAATGAAAACGCACACTGATAGTAAATGAAGACTGTTACACGTGGACATAATAAATGCAAATTCAGCAGCTGGCCCTTTTTCTGTGGTGTGTTCAACTCCATCGATGATAATGTTGAAATCTATGTGATGAGTAGTTCACAAGCCCGTGACAAACATATGTTACTATTGCGGTTTTTCCACGTCTTCCCATTTACCAAACGTATTCTCTAAGAAAACGCATCCAATAAGCATCTGTTGCTCATCACTGACTTCACTGGCTGGGCTTGTCATCAATGGGGTGGTCCTCCCACATGGGTTCAAGGATGTGATCTGGAACCTTCTCCATGGCGGTCTGATAACATGAACAAATGAAAAAAAATAATATATATATATATTGAGTTAGGTGGAATTGTTGCTGGTGTATGACTGGCTCTGCAGTAACTAACCTTTGTCACCTCCATGGCTACCCCTTCAGGGAGGTTCCTCTGGATGTATTCAAGGTAAACCTGCACTGTGCAGCCTGTAATATGAGACAGCTACAAAACCAGAGAAGAGACATCTTAGACTCATAACCGAATCATCCCAAACCATTGTGAGGTTTAAATAACAAAACTTGAATTGTTCAGGCTCATTACTTCGATGCACCGGTAGTGTGTCCTCATCTCATACTGGACCCTGTGGTTTTTAAAGATGTGAACCGACTTCAGGAGTGTAAACCTCTCCATGTCCTTGGGAAGTTCATGACTGTGGCAGAGAAAAAAATATCAAATAATGTCTGAGAAAGATATGCTATAATGTATGGCTAACATTTCTACTGTCAGCTTGTGTGGCAGCTTAGTACTCACACTTTGTTGATGTTGATGCCCAGCTCTTTAGCTGCCATGGTGGCAAAGAACTCATAGCTGTCCAACACAGCCCTGTCATGGCCTTTGACCAACAGTGACACCTTTTGAAACAGTGTGTCGGGCTCTTCTGTTACAGTGATCTGCAAGGAAACAAATGTAAACAGGAAACAAGATACATGCACATGAGCGAACAACTCACTTTTTAGTGTTAATGTAATATTGAGCTGTTAAAAAAAAAAAAAAAGGCTGAGATGAATAAATTGTACTGAAAACTTACTGATGAAGGTGTTGATAAAAACACTGTTGCTGTGTGGAAGGAAGTGCTGGACGCCAATTGGAGATGGGACCTGCAGGGACAGAACAGTGAGTAAATAACTAATGATTCTGTAACTTTACTCTACAGGACTTGGCTTCACACTCAATCCTGTTTTAGTCCATTTAATATATCTGTTGGAAATTTAAACTTGGCGCATGCTGCATTGAGTAAAATGTTGACTAAAGCAGGACCATAACAAAAGCTCACAACACTCTTTGCCTTCCTTTAGTTTCAGGGCAGATTTTAGGATCAATAGCCACATACACTCTGCTAATCAAAAGGTTAGACAGATACCTATGTTGCAGCCTTTTGCACTTTTGAATGCCTAACTGGAATAATCTCCTTCATTACATACCATTCTTATTACTACTATTATATTATAATTACATATTTTGTCTTGATTTATTTTTCATTTTTTAAAAGCCCTTATGGATTTGATTTTCTTTAACTTTTACCAATAAAATAGATAAACAGAGATGAAATCGATGTATGCTCTTTGTATATAAATTTACTTACTAATGATAAACAACATTTGACAACCTAATTGATGATAGGTAGATTTAATTCTCAATAGGTTGTGATGAATCTGCTGCTGCAGAACCGAACGTGCACTGGTGTTTATTACCGTTAAAATACTTAAAACGAGCGGAGAAGAAAAACTGTAGCCTACCTGATTATATTACATTTACTGTGACCTGAACAGGCGCCCAAAGCTCTCGGTGTCTGTAAAAAAAACTTACATTAGTAGACATTTAGAGATGACATTTACTGTATAACCACCATGCAACAACCTGCTGTCAGTCACCAAATTGTGAGATTTCCTGATTACTTCTCAAACTGTCACGTTAGTTAATTGTTCGCGGATGTTGTACAAATAAAAAACATGTTAGTTACTGTACCAAATGTGAGATTCCACTAATTTTCCTTGCCAGAGAAAACAATTCTCGTCTCAGAGCCATGGGAGCAGCCATGTTTTTGGAGAAGGTGGTAGGACAAAAGTCAAATTAACTCTTCAGTGCTGCCCTCGTGTGTACTGGAGTGTAAACTACTGTGGCAATACAAACCTAACCTAACGTTACAGTCTATGGTGGGAAACTGGGAACCAGATTAAACTGCTGGATGAGCGAGGAGGACCACCTTCATTACTAAACAGATTTTTACATATATCTACAAATGGGCAAATAATTGTTTAAAGCTGGATAGTGGCATTTTCATATTCATATGAAAGACTGAATTTAAGTAAAAACCAGTGCCTGAAATGGGCCGGAACTCTACAGCCTACTGGTGAGTACCGGCCCATTTCAGGCACTTCTGATTTTTGTTCACATGAGTACCTTACTTCTAGTTGTTATTAATATTATTATTAATAGGTGGATATTTATACCAACATAGGCTATATCATGAGTCAACAAGTCCTCCAATCCATATTGGGGGAAAAAAACAAGCAATTCTATGTAAAAATCAAATATTCAGCACCCCCATATAGCTCGAATGAAATGATCATTTGTGTCATAACCACATTTTCAGACACTGCAACATTCGACTGTGAGATTAGTAGTCAAATCAGGCTCCGCTTGCTGCTTACTCAGACAGCACATATGAACAATTTGAATGATACAGAGAAGATTAGTATGGCTCCTACGAAAGGATGACACGCAAATTCGTGAATCAGGCTCCTTAGATCGATTGAATAGTCGACTATTTGAGGTCACCCCTACATGATATAGGTATGAATATTAATACTGTATATCTAAAACACATGCAATGATCATGTCATGCAGTGGCGGATCTAGAAAATTTGACATGGGGTAGCAAAAGGTCTTGGCAGGGTGGCATTGGAAGACGGTACACGGAAACCCCCATATGTAAATGGATTGTGTGGCAAATAGATGAAAAACTGTAAAACTGCATAACATAATTCTATCATTTGTTTGACCTTTTGGTTGATCATAATTACTGATATAGTAAGACAAATAGAATATAATGTGTCTTATTTTATAAGTAATTATGATCAAACAAAAGGTCAAACAAAAGAAACTGTAAAACATCATTAGATAATGTATTTATATACTGTATGTACATATCTAACCCTATACATATACAACAGAATAGAAATAGAAATAGCTAAAAACTGAAAACATGTCATGCCACTCAGTGACATGACACTGAGATCCTGCAGATCCACGCGACTACGCAGGTGAAGTGTTGCTCCCTGTGTGAAAAGCCCTTTATTCCCACAATGGGGACATTCTCACTGTTGCAGCAGCGAGGGATAGGGATAGCTTCATATTTTGCTTCCTTTACAACAACTTTTAACATGTACAAGATAAACATGAGCAGGGGCTAAACGGCTTTTCAAATCCAACATAAAAAGTATTGGACAGTTTGAATAAAATGCACATCTTAAATAATAGGTAGTTGCTGAGCGCACATGGTTACTGGAGTTAGAGAAAATGGCGTCCCAACTGGCGCATACTTGGGTGTACTGCTCTTGTGCAAAGACATCCATCTTTTTCCTTTCCATATTTCGTAAAGTATTCCTTCTTTGCCATATTTTAGGAATCATCAGAAATCATTACATTCATACTGTATATTCAAACATAAACAAACTGGTATACAATAGCAACAATAGAATCAAAGATAGAATGGAATAGAATCAATAACCATTTGAATTGAAAACATAAGAATACATGTTGTTATTGTTGTCATAACGACACACTATGAATACTGGGACCCAACTTTAGTTCTGACACAAATTCACTCAGACAGCAGTTTGTATCAGAGAGTCATTTCACTGTGACAATCCAAAGGTGCACATCGCAACGAGAGAACAGACACTAGTCCAGCAGAATACAAAGTTGGAAAACATGGAATTCCACTCCAGAGAGATTGAACCGCAAATTAATTTCTATCTCAGTTCACTTGAAGAACAAGTACGGCGTGAACTGAAGGACAGCGAGGCAAGGCTCACCCAATGTGAATCTGAGGGAAGAGTTCACCTGATAATCCGAGAGGACTTGCTGGCCAATGTCCTCGATCAGCTCCAACAACAGAGAGAGGGCAGCACTTTGAGCCATGACAAAAAGCTGATGCAGAGGGAGATGTGTGACTTGAAAGTTCAGCTGGCTGAACGTGTCCACTCCCCACCCAGGGAAACAGAGTATCTGAAAACCCAGCTGGGAAAATTCAGCAACAGACTGCGAAAAGCCCAGAAAGATCTCGACCTGCAGTACTTCATTACTGAAGACCTGAAGGTCGAATTGGAGCAGATGAAGGGAGAGAAGGAGGCCCTTAAAAATAATGTGGAGACTCAGAAGATCGAGCTTCGTAAAGAGAGACAGATGCTCGCGGTAGGTAAGACGTTGGAGAGCTATCTGGAGATTGAGAGGGCTCAAGCTCAGGAGCTGAAGGATAAATTGAGCAAGATGGAGGAAGCTCTCCTAAAACAGGACGAGGAGGCAAAGGAGATACTGGAAAGATCCCAGGCTTCCCATAGAGCCCAGCTGGAGATGCAGGACAAAAGCAACAAGAACCTCATGGCTGCTCTGAAGAAGACTGAGCAGCAGTTGGAGAGTAATCTCAACCAGTGGAAGGAGGACAAGGCATCCCTCCTTCAGGCCACAGAAAGCCTGAAGCTGACTCTGCAGGAAAAAGAGCAGGAGTGGGACAGGACCGAGAGCACCATGAGGTCCCAGCTGGTAGATCTTCAGAGCCAGATAATGCAAAAGCCAAAGAAGAAGAAGTGGTACAAAAAGCTTCTGCCTGGCTGAGGAAAAGAAAATGCATTTGTACTTGTATAGTGTCTGTCTGTCTGTCTGTGTGTGGGTCTGGTCTGTCTCTGTCTGGGTGGGTCTGTCTGTGTGTGGGTGGGTCTGTCTGTCTGTGTCTGGGTGGGTCTGTCTGTCTGTCTGGCTGTCTGTCTGTGTGTGGGTCTGTCTGGCTGTCTGTCTGTGTGTGTGTGTGTGTGTGGGTATGTCTGTCTGTCTGTCTGTCTGTGTGTGGGTGGGTCTGTCTGTGTCTGTGTGTGGGTGGGTCTGTCTGTCTGTGTCTGGGTAGGTCTGTCTGTGTGTGTGTGTGTGTGTGTGTCTGTCTGTCTGTCTGTCTGTCTGTGTGTGGGTGGGTCTGTCTGTCTGTCTGTGTGTGGGTGGGTCTGTCTGTTTGTGTGTGGATGGGTTTGTCTGTCTGTCTGTGTTTGTGTGTGCGTGGGTCTGTGTGTGTGTGTGTGTGTGTGTGTGTGTGTGTGGGGTGTGTGTGTGTGTGTGTGTGTGTGTGTGTGTATGTGTATGTGTGTGTGTGTGTGTGTTTGCACGCAGGGCGTGTGATGCGTCAGTGCAGTAGTGTTGGAGTAGTAGTGGATGTAGTTAGTGCACGCTGCTTCTGCTTACCACTCTCTGCTTTCAGCTACTGCCACCGGATAGCCCTTTGTTTTCAGGGGCGAAAAGAGGAGCCAAGTGTGTAAGCCTCCTCAGCCGGTACATAGCCTCTCCACTGCCAAGATCTCGTACACGCCTCCCCGTGGCACACATGGTAACTGGTCCCTTGTGATTCCAGGCTAAGTTGTACGGGATCTCGGAGCAGCAGTGGGCCCTAGAGACGTGGCATGTAGGCCCATCGGTGAGTGGAAACACCCTGATGCCCGTCAACCACTGTCCCAGTTATGGGTAAATAGCCCCAGCTATGGGTAAATAGTGAAGACCCCAACGGCGGCGCAGGCGGAAGATGTTGGTGTGAGAACCACCACAACGGCTGTGAGGCAGAAGAAGGCAACCCCACAGCCACATGGGTTAACTTGGGAGGGTACAGTGGCTAGGGGAGCAAACCCTGTGAGATGAAAGACCCGATATGAGAAAACTGAAACTAGTCCTCACAACTAGGCTATGTAATAACTACTGCATACACACAAACACTAGTTACACAAATAATCTTTTAAAATAAATGCATAAAAATGATGTCATGTTTGTTGGTGTGACGGCCCTGGGCCTGTCGTACATGTGTACTGTGGTTTGTCTTGTTAACTTGCAGGTATAGCGGAGGCGATAATGAGATGACTGTGATCACCCAGCCGGTCCTCCCAGACTATTTAACCCTACCTGCCCCGAGACCAGGCGGCCGCATTCTCCCGACTGCGCACCAACATGTTTTCTCTCTGTTTGAGTTTTCCCTTTGTTAACTACTGACAACATGCACCTCACATTCTCCATTACATCCATACACCTTCATTCATCACTGATACTGACAATCACACCTCATCGTTCTCTTGTTTGCATCATTATTTAATAAATGTCACTTTATTATTTACGTTGCTGTGCATCTCCCTCTTTTGTTGTGGCCTGTGAGCCGGTCGTAGCAAGTTGGGGGCTCGTTTGCCGTGAGTATAAAACCAGGACCTTGTTTGTGGTTTTCTTTAATTAATCCTAGGTAGTTGCTGTTGAGGCAATTTGGTTAAGTTAAGCTAGTCTATTGTTGTTTAAATGTTATGTTGCACTACAGCGATGTGTAATATAGTTTGATGTATAAATCAGGGGACAAATGCTCATTTGCATCCTAAACCCCCAAAATATAAGTTAGCTCAAATTATTTTATATGTTAAATATAATATACTAAATATAGGTTTTTGTCTGGAGGTACATGTTGGTCATCCAAAGAAAATAATTAAATTAACAACATGGGAGCATTTCTTTCAGGGACATTTTGCAGGGCTCATGTAGCTTTAGACTTTAAGACCAAACAGGTTTATTTAGTGTCACAGAGCCTTTCAAACACAGCTGCAATTCAAAGTTTTATGACAATTATCAGTTTACTTTTTTGTTTTGGGAATAATCAATAAATCCTATGATTTTAATACATGTAGTTTTGGTTTAAAGGTGCTGTAGGTAGGATTGGGAAGATCCAGGACTTAGCCAACAAATTTGAACATCAACAACTCCTCAGTCCCTCCCCCCTTTCTGCTAAAGCCCAAAATGGTCTCTTAAGCCCCTCCCCCCACAAGGGAGAATGAATGCGTGTGCATGAGCAGTGATTGACACGCAGTTAGACACCCCCCCTGGCCCTGATTGGAGCATCTGAACAGGGAGCTGTGGATTTTTGCAAATCACACTACAAGCTGTAGGTGGTGCCAGAGGAGCCAGATTTTTTTTTAAATTACCTGTTTCATGTAGTTCTACTCGAACATAGAGTCAGTTTCAGCAAATATGACAGAAAGTTAGTTTTATAAGTCTTACCTACTGCACCTTTAATGATATGCCTGAGCCACGCCTCTTCCTCCGACACAGAAAGCAGACGATCTACGATTAAAATGTTAGTAACATTCATTTGTGTACATCAAAATGAATAAACCTTTATTTTCAATTTTACAAATTATCAATTGCAATATATTGCGTCACCAAAAGCTACCGAGCTCATTTCCATATATCGTGCGTTAAGTCCATGTGTTGACTATTGCGACAGGCCTACTCGTGAGAGCAATATCTGGCTTTTTAGCTGCCGAATGCTCAACTATGTTCACCCACTAGTTGTAACTGTTTCTCTCTGTCATTTGGTGCTGGTTAGGTGGCTTTATCAGCACTTTTTTCACTTAAAACAGCTGCCTGCTGCTGATGGAAATTGTGCTGAAGAGAGCAGTGAGAGTGAAGTTGTAGGCTACGAAACATAAGAAATGACCTGGACGTTGCTAAAAACACTTCTTAGAACTGAACAACTTGTGTTGTCACTACAAGCGACTCCTTTTTCATTATACCTAGTCATTTTTTTCCATAGTTAATAATACAAAATATTGATCAGTGCAGCTTTAAGGATTTATTTTATTTGAGAAAGTCATTGGCCAGAGTATCTTAGATTAATTGAATCTAGACAGTTTTTTAAATCACTTTTTTTATATTCAGGTTTATCTGTTACTGATGTTTAATTAAAACAACAAATACCTTTATTTGTGTACTTTTAAATTGTAGATGGTGGACTGCAAATTTCATTAAGGTGCCCAATGCCACCGACAGGCCTTCTGCACCACAACATGCAGTAGTGATTCCCATGGGGTCCCAAGACAATTTTGAGTCATAATAGGGGGACAAAAAGAAAAGAAATGTAGCACAAAATCATGTTTACTTTTCCCACAAAACCTTCAAATACATCAAGCTATCTGAGAGGGGACACTGCTCATCTATGTCCACACTAAAAACCTTGTGATTAGAGGACACAAGAGCATGCTGTATATATGCTGCCTATAATAACGTGTAGGGCAGCCTAAAGCCTTTATACATACCTTTTTAGTGCATAAAATACTAAGCTATTAAAATAATCTAATAATTGTTGGCATGATTTTATAAATCATGTTTTAATGTTAAACATACTTGCTATTAAATTCAAACAAGACAAGAGCAAATAAGTCAAAATAGAAGTTAAAGAAAAACAAAATACAAATGATGAACTACACACTGAATCAGAGTACATCACCTAGCACCTCAGCTCATTCTCTGGAGCTGCAGCCAAATGAAAACTGGACTTTTGAGATGCAGACTGATTGTAAACATGAAACTGCTGCTGCTGAAAACTCTGAAACTCTTCTGTCACTCATATCATATCTGCCTGACAAAACATTTATTCTATTTTAGAAAATGAATGTGTAGGCAGGTTCTGCAACATTAGTGTTTACTCAAAAAAATATGTATTTATATCTTCAATTCACTAACTTTTCCATTTTAACTCTTGTGTTGTCTTCCCGTCGACCATGCAGCTTTTTGTCATTCTGGGTCAAAAACTTTTTTTCCCCAATGTTTTAGTCGTCTTTTTCGACACTTTTGTGGCTTTTGATGTTTTGAAGCTTTTTTTTTCCCCAAGTTTTTGTCACTTTTACCAAGTTTGTCACTTTTTCTAATGTCTGTCTATTTAAGAAAAAGTTTTTCTTGTTTTTTCCGACGTTTTTGAAGCATTTTTGTCACTTTTTTCAACCTTATTTCAACCAAATGCTATAAAATCTGATAAAATATCCAAATTAATTGAAAGTATTGAACTGATCATTTAGCTATTTTACACAAAAGAACATTATATGGAACCATCCACGTTATTTTTTTTTGACAATTTGTTGAAAGAAACCCAAATATAGACTTTTTATATAGACTTTTTAAAAATGGGTCAAATTTGACCCGAGGACAACAAGGAGGGTTAAACAGACTACATTTCTGCCCTTTTGGACTTCTGCGTTTTCTTATTTTCTTATTAAAAAAATGTGCGATTAAAATGTGCCACAGAAAATGTCTTATCTGTTGTAATGTTTTATGTTTTGTGTGGACAACCAGGAAGAGTAGCTGATGTTCTGCACCTGTTATGGGTTGGTGTGTATCTTATTTTGGTAGTCTGTTTCTGTTCTGTATTTTGCTTAGTTTCCTGTTTTATTTTGATAATCTGTTCTCTTTCTTGTCTTGTCTTGCTTTACTCTCTGTTTTCCCACCCTTGTGATTGCCCTAATGTGTTTCACCTGTTTCCCATCCTTGTGTCACCTGTCTTGTGTTTCCTCGTTACCCTGTGTATTTAGTCTTTGTCTTCCCCTTGTCTTTTGTCAGATCATTTTGTGTCCTGGTGCCGTGAGTTTGTGTGAGTTTGTGTGAGTTTGTGTGAGTTTGTGTGAGTTTGTGTGAGTTTGTGTGAGTTTGTGTGAGTTTGTGTGAGTTTGTGTGAGTTTGTGTGTTCTCCGAGTCTGTTCTGGTCTGTTTCTTCCCCTCCTGTATTTCCCTGGTTTTTGACTCCCTTGGATTGTTTTTGGATGCCTTTTCTTGTTTTGGGAATCGTTTTTTGCCTGCTGCTTCATCCGGGACTCCCTTTGTTCATTTTTGTGTTTGGACTAATAAATCAGACCTAACAAACCTTCTCCTGCCTTCCTGCCTGCCTCTCACTCTGCGTTTGGGTCCACTATTCCTCACTCCACACAACAGCACCAGCTAATGGGGATCCTAATAAAATCAAAAATCAAATCAAGCACTGACGTTTTTTAACAAAGTGTCTCTAAATGTCACACTGATCATTTAAAGCACCTGAAAACATAAATATTCATGACTAAATAAGTAACAAAGGTTTAAGTGAAAAAAAACTCAAACAACACACAAACAGAAATCTGTCATGTGGAACAACCCAAACTGTTATAAAGTGTGTAGAAAATGTGTGCTCATGTAAAACCCCATTGCCAACAGTAAGTGGCTAATTGAGAAAACTTAATTCAAAAATCAAAAATTCAAAATCCCTTAATTTGCACCATAGTAAACTACTTTATCATAAATAACCACCAGATGGTAGTAAAGCTGCACATTTAAAGTGTTTGGCTGAGGAGTTTAATACTTGAACTGACTTGAACTGAAACCAGAGCTGCTTTGTTTGAATCTGTCTGTCTCTGAGAGTCTATTGTTATTATCACTACCATTTAGTCTTTCAAAGCATATTGTGTTGTAGAAACAGTTTAGTGCAGAGCATCACAGTTTGGGTGCAAAGTGTCCTTCATCAGCCATCAGATGTGTGTCAAACAGACTCAAAGGTTTTGTTCACTAGGCTTTCTATAGATGAAAGTTCACCCTTACTTTAGCTGATAACAAACTTCAAATTATTTCAATTTAAGTCTGGTCTATTATTTGGACTTTGCTATTTTGTTGTTCTTTAAGATTCCAGTAAGGAGAAGCCACAGGATCTGATGAATAAGTTATAGTAACTGTTTTCTATAATTTACCTCCACTTAAAGGTGCAGTAGGTAAGACTTATAAAGCTAACTTTCTGTCATATTTGCTGAAACTGACCTATGTTCGAGTAGAACTACATGAAACAGGTCATTTAAAAAAAAATCTGGCTTCTCTGACACCACCTACAGCCTGTAGTGTGATTTGCAAAAATCCACAGCTCCCTGTTCAGATGCACCAATCAGGGCCGGGGGGGGGGTGTCTAACTGCATGTCAATCACTGCTCATGCACATGCATTCATTCTCCCTTGTGGGGGGAGGGGCTTAGGAGACGTTTTGGGCTTTAGCGGAAAGGGGGAGGGACTGAGAAGTTGTTGATGTTCAAATTTGTTGGCTAAGTCCTGGATCTTCACAAATGATATTTAAAGATTATCAACTTTATTTTACTTTAAAATCATATAAACATTTATTTTGTACAAACGTGAGTGTAGGTGCAAGAGAGATAGGGCAATAAAAAACGTCTACATGCATAGAAATATAGTAGAGTCCATATTGACAGAATACTCAAGCCAGTTTGGCCTGAAGCTCCGTCTTCTGTCCCCCATCAAAATGGTTGGGAATATATTCAAGTTGGGCTGTAGTGGTACATCATTCTTGGACTTGTTGATATCTGTAGAAAGATGTACAGTAAACATGAGCACAACCACAACATTTATTTACTTATGCATGTATATCTGCATGTATTTCAAAATGTAGGCCAAGTATTTACTTAAAAAAAAAGAACATTAGAGCTATATTGACACAAAAAGGAATTTACAGCAGAAAGCACCATTTTAAGGACACACAAGGCCTTCAATGAAATTGTAATTGCACTGCTTTGCAAATAGTAAGAACCTTCTTCATCACAAACCTGATGGTGCATTACTTGATCCACATGGATCCACTTGCTGTCCCTCTGGCTGTTCCTCTCTCTGTCTCTGTATGCTTTATTCCTCCTCACCCTCTTCTTCATCCTCCTCACCCTCTGGAATTTCCCTCCCTGTGTCAGAGCCCTCACTTTCATCACATGCCCTCTCTCCAACCTCCACCGACTCCTCTGGCTCTCCCTCTTCCTGCTCCTCAACACCTTGATTTGTTTTCTCACTGCTGTATTTCTCACTTTTTTGTTTACTGGGGAAAAAAAGGACGCTATGTCCCTTCCTCGTTTCATGATAACTATTAGAAGAAAAAAAACGCAGGGGCATGCATTACATTTCGTTGCCTAACCATCCCTCCCTACTTAACACGGGCAGATAGCCTGTTGATTACTTTACTCAAATGTATTTGTTATCGCAATGCAACAGCCAAGACGGATGAAGTTACGTGATAAATATTAGTTTATAAATAAATATTAGAGAAAAAAAAAGTATGCTATTCTTTAGGGAGTTTATCATAGCCTTGCAAGTTACATTACGTGTAAGGGTATCTATAAAGTGACATTGAATACATTGAAGTCGGTTTTTGTGGTCTAAGAATGTGTTGGTGGGGATATAGTACTTTCCAAAAATCAAAAGCAGGTTAACAATGTATAAGATATATACATATCACAGTCTTTAAAATTGTCCTTCCCCATTCCAAACAGCACAAATGTAGTTATGCGTCTTCTATTGAAGAAAGTCCATCATGATATACTAACTCATTATTTTGGAATACTAAGTCATTATTTTGAGATGTTATCTAATTATTTTTCAGATGCTAACTCATTATTTTTGAGATATTATTTTTAAGAAACGTACTCATTGTATTGACTTACGGGATCTTTTTTTTTTATCACATTTGCTGATATGGGCTTGGCTTTTATACATCCTCATTTGCGAGAAGATGAAATTATAGATAAAACACTTCAGTTATTGAACTGTGATAATTGAATTGGTCTTCACGTGCCTGTCACGTGACACCGTATCGGGCCCTGCCAGTGTACGGCAGCAAGCTGTAGGCAGAGGATCAAGCAGCAGCAGTACAGAGCAGAGGTAAGCACTTCACTGGCCATCGATGTTTCTCCGGCTGTGTTGACGACAGGTCTGATATTATTTTCCCACTTTATCCACTACGCCATTGACCCATGAACATTATGAACAGCTACGTGCTAATATGAAGGAAAAAAACGTTAGAATAAACAAGCGGCTAACGTGCTAGCCATAGCCTGTTAGCGACGAGTGCCAGCGGCGAATGTACGAAGCCAGTCTCCGCTGATGGTGGCTCAGGTTCAGCTAGCTGGTCTGTTAGCCGTTTAACCAGCACTGGCTGCTCTTTGTGGAGGGAACAACACAGGCAGCAAACGTTAGCATCTCGGTTAGCTAGATTAGCTTTACTGCACCCAGCTGCTGACATGTTTTGATCCGTGGAGCCCACCCAGCTCTCTGTCTCGATCCAACATCCAGGATCCAGCTAGCTCTAGCACGGTGATGGGTATTTGGCTATCTTAGCATCATTTGACGGGCTTCAGCAGTATTTGAGTGTCAGTAACGTTAGTATCACTGAGTCTTTCTTTACATTAACGGTACAACAAACTGGCACATTATAGGCTACTGTATTTTTTTTTGCTGGAGGTAACGTTAGGTTGAATGGGATGCTCTTATACCGTCACCTGTCTATAATTTAGTCTTTGTGGAATTGATGTGGACGCTATTTTTTTCTCATTATGATAATTGACTTAATCCAAATGTCGATTATATTCTTATACACCAGTTGTGCATCGGATGTCATTTTATTGCCCGATGACAGTCAACAGCATCCGTTAGTGCCCACTGGTCTGTCTGTCTGTCGGACCTCGTTGGATTTCTTTTATAATTGTCACTGTCTAATTTTATTTTCTCCCTGGTAATTTATCGCATTGGTTCTCGAAACATTTTCTATAATGTAGACTACCCTCTTTGAAATAATTGGTCAGCCATGTACCACTTGACCAGGGCAAAACATTTTTGGTAGAAAAAAAGCCTATATAAAGACATTACAGCACTGCACCATCAGTATCTGATTTATTAAACAACAACCTTGTAACTGGAAAAAAACATTTAAATGCTATTTCAGATGTTTACAATCTGTCACCAAATTAATTCATTATAAGTATCATTATTTTTGGAATTATGCATGACAGACATTTTTAAATTAACTAAACAAATATCTCTCGTACCCTCCGTAAGTACCCATAGCAGTATGCGTACCCCTATTTGATAAACACTTTATGACATTGTTTAGTTGTCCTCTTTTACTGCTTATTTAACAGTTTTGCTGTGAGAGGCTGCTTCGGTACATCAGTGTAGTAAAGCCTAATAAAACAGGAGCTAAAATTATACATGGTTCGTCTAAATAATTTAGCAGTTAGTTAAATATCCTTCCGCTGAGCAGGATAGTCCTCGAACTAAAGTGATTGCTCAGTTAGAGATAATAAGTAACAGTAAGTGAGGGGTAATTTTAGGCTTGCGCATTAATATTTAAATTTCCGGCTGTGGGCGGCAGGTGAGGGCTTCCAGCGCTTTTACACTGCTTGTACCCTGACACTGTCCGCTTGTCCGCTTCATAAAACGATTCAAACAAACAAATTAAAACACATTGCACAGCTCCTCTTCAGTACATCATGCTTTATTCACCAATTGTTCTTGACTGCCTTGCCTTCATCATCATCATCATCATCATGTTTGATGTTTTAGGCATTTGCACTCAAACTCACACTGGTCTGCACCTCGCTGTTTGTGCGTTCTCAAAGTTAGAAATCACCCCATACAGCTTTGTGTCTCTGACTTTACTGTAACGCTGTTGAGATAAATATTCTTTTGTAATTTTTTGCATCTATCAAGATGCTTTTCACATTGAACACAGATGCAACTGGGAGATAAATGCCCATTTCCCCACTCTGACCTCATCCCAGCACTAGTAATGAAAGTAGTAATGTCCTCTACACTTCCACTAGATTTAATAGTCAATAAATAAATGGTTTGAGAAATGAGAAATCCATCACTCGTCTACCCTATGCATCATTTGGGGTTTCGTTTTTTTTTTTTTCAATTATTATATTAATCGGTTGCGACAATTTATGTATGATAATGACATCCTCTTTTTTGTATTATCCAGCCAGTCCTCAATGGGATCCCTAAGGCTGGTTGAAAAGGCAGATTGGCTGACGTGATGACGTTACCGGGAGAAGCAGCTCTCCTGCAGGCTGACAGCTGATGGAGTCCCTGCTCCTCCTCTCACACACACGGCCGGGGTCGTATGAGGAGGACACGGAGCCCTGAAATGACACACTGAACTGGACAGAAACGTTACAAACCTCAACTGGAAGCACTGGGACGTGTTGAGTGGAATGGATGCATCGCCTATTGATAAGTTTACAAGATAAGCTTTCTTTTTTTTGGATCAGCAGACCGGAGTCTAGAATCATCTGCCACAGTTGATTTCTAAATAATCTTGCGGTACTCTCATCTGTTGCCTTGTCATTGAAACATCATCAACAAGGCAGCTCACTGATCAAATGCATCACAATGACTTGAATGAGTGCCTTTTGTTATGTATGTAGCCTATTCGGCTCTTCAATCCAGCATCGCTAAAGTCCACAGTTTTGTGACCCCATTTGTACTTTTGGGGAAGTGTTCACTGATCACCTTTTAATAATCAGTATTGCAAATCACAGAGATAGCCTAGGGAAAGGGCAAATACTATGCACCGTTGTCGCGGTCTCACATCCGACACCGAACCAGTAACCTCAGTGGAGGAGAGGCGCTCATAACAGTACCGACCCCTCTGAAGAACCCACTACCTCCCTCTGGGTATTTTTTTTTATCCACGGGGGTGTAGAGAGCTGCAGAGATGTTCGCCGCCGTAGAGCATGGCCCGGTCCTCTGCAGTGACTCCAACATCCTGTGTCTGTCCTGGAAGGGCCGGGTGCCCAAGAGCGAGAAGGAGAAGCCAGTGTGCAGGAAGCGCTACTACGAGGAGGGCTGGCTCGCTACCGGGAACGGTCGAGGAGTTGTCGGGGTCACGTTCACGTCCAGCCACTGCAGACGGGACCGGCCCACACCGCAGAGAGTAAACTTCAACCTCAGAGGACACAACAGCGAGGTAAGAGGAGTTTCATGGATAAAACGCACGTAATTCCTACTCAATTAAAAATACTAATATGTGTGTTGATAAGGTAAAGAACAAACGACTAATCTGAGTAAAAATAGTCAAGTCATTTTATTTATATAGCACATTTAAACGAACAACAGTTGACCCAAAGTGCTTTACAGATAGAGCAGGGAAGGCAAAAACAGTATGCCATAAAGATACATAATCAAGGTACCATGAGTATAGTAACTAGCAATTGTATTACATGATTTGATATCGGGTGGGAGGGAATTCCAGAGTTTGGGGGCTACTACAGAGAAGGCTCGGTCCCCTCTGGTTTTTAGGCGTGTCCGGGGATGAGAAGAGTTGTTGGGTTGTGGACCTGAGTGCCCTGGCGGCAGAGTAAGTGGACAGGAGATCGGAAATATACGGAGGGGCTTGACCATGGAGTGCTTTAAAAACAAAAAGTAAAACTTTAAAATCGATTCTGAATTTCACTGGCAACCAATGAAGCTCAGCTAAAACGGGAGTTTGTAAATCATTGTAAAAGTTGCAATATGGCATCCTGACTATTTATTGTCTATTTATTATTGGTGGAATGAGCTCCCTATTGACATCAGGACGGCCGAAAGCCTGCACATCTTCCACCGAAGGCTAAAACACATCTCTTCCGACTGCACCTCGGGGGGGAAAAAAAAAAAAAAGAAATATATATATATATATATATATATATATATATTTATTTATTTATTTATTTATTTATTTATTTATTTCTTGAAGCTACACTTTCATATGGTTCTTTGTAGTTTTGCTTATTTAAAGCTAATGTACTTGCACTTACTACTTGTTGTCTGGAGTTTGCACCTTCAGGGTTGAAAGCACTTAATTGGAAGTCACTTTGGATAAAAGTGTCAGCTAAATGACATGTAATGTAATGTTATTTCAATATATACATACCCCACCAAGCAGTAATTGTCCATTTTCATGATGCTCTTAAGAGTGGCGATCCTATTTTGTTTACAAGAAACCTTTTTTCAAAATCATTACATTGAATATTCTCCCAAGTGTGTTATAAGTGTAGGCTACTCTGTTAATCATGACTCTCCAAAAGTAGTTTAGAAATATGAATTAAGAAAAAGTAGATTTTTTTTATACATTTGCTCGATTAAAGAAATAACATAGTACATTAAAAAGCTTATTAATAATACAGAGGTAGAGGACTTGTAATTAGTAACTAGATTATTGTTCCCCTTCAAACTGGCTGCTCAAACCTCAATTCCATACACCTGCGATGCAGGGGAATGCAAATGACTGCAAAATATTATCTTTTCATTAGTAGCACTCTTGGCTCCCATAAATGATTTAAGAGTAGAGCAGATTTCATGTAACTTTTTTCTTTACCCAGCTGCAGGGCCAGGTGCAGAACAATGTCCTTGAAGCTGCTAGGCTTACTTGTTTAGGGCAGTTTGCAAGTATATGGTTTAGCACAAAGAGGGTTCACTTTAGTTGAAGGGTGTCTGACCCTGTGCCATGGCACGCTGAGAGTTTTAAGTCTTTCTACAGCATGTGATTTCACTGTTTTAACTAGAACAGTGGTATAACTGGTGAAATCAACTTTTGTAGTGTTTGGATGGAAGTAAGACCTCCATACTCTCATGGTTTGACATCCCTGCATAAGAGCTCCCTGCTGCTCATAGTCAAAACATTTCAGTGCTCCACCCTCTGGTATTGCTCTTATCTCTCACCATGGTTATATCCTCCAAGGTTTCCCACCAGTAGTGTACTCAGTACATTTATTTTGTCATTGGAAAGATCAGCTGAATAATGTCGAGGTTTATGCCGGCCATGTATATGAATATTCCTGGCAGTATATAGCAGAGCTGGCACAAGTGGAGATTGCACACAGGTTGTGTTTTCTCTTTTAGTGGGTGTAGCTGTTGGTCAGATGGAGCAAGGTGCTGTGTCAGCATTCCATAAGGCAACTGAGGGGAGAGTGGATGAATCCCTACAGAGAGTGACTGAAGAGCAGCAGAAATGTCATTTAACTCTGCCCACTTGAATTCGGTCCAAAAACTGACATTTCCCTTTTATTGTTTTGGTGCATGCAGTATGGAGGAGGTCAAACCTACATAACTCTAATTTACCCACTTTTTTCATATGTGAATTTGACTTCATCCATCTATTGGGCAGATAAAAATGCATTATGACACATTTGTGTATTAAAGTTACCAGTATCACTGTGATGGAAGTTGTATGATATTGGTGTTTGTTGCATTTTAACTAAATCTCAATTTGGTGTTGCAAATGCAACAGCTGTCCATCACAATTAAAACACATTGCACAGCTCTTCTTTAATACACCATGCTTTATTCACCAAATGGTTTTGACTGTCTTGCCTTCATTATTATCATTATCATCATCTTGTTTGATAGGTAAAGCATGGTGTACTGGAGGAGAAGTGTTTTAATTTGATGGACTTGCATTGAAGCTCACACTGGTCTGCACCTTGCTGTTGGTGTGTTCTCAAAGTCAGAAATGGCACCATTCAGCTGCTTCCCTAAATCACCCCATATAGCTGTGTGTCTCTGACTTTACTGTAATGCTGTTGAGATAAATAATGCAAATCTCCCCACTGCCCTCTGACCTCATCCCAGCACCAGTAATGAAAGTAGTAATGTCCTTTCCACTTCCACTCTAGATTTCATATAAAGCAATAAATAAATGCTTTGGGAAATGTGAAATCCATCACTCGTCCACCCTATGCATAATTTGGGGTTTCTGACAGTGGTGGAAATCACACTGCTTAATGAATTGTCAAGTTATGACCGATCTGTTCACTCGCCCACGTCATTTTATATCCCAGAGGAGAGAATGCTGTTTGCACTATACAGTCCAACCACCACCAAGGAAAATGACCCCCAGACCTTGGTATATAGTGTCCACTGTCCAGTCCTCACTAGCTATTAAAATATGTTTTTAGAATAAGCAAAATCTCTCCTCAAGCCAAGATTATTTAATTTTTTTAAATTTAGTTTTTAAAGAGCTATGTCAATGCATTTGGGTAACCTTTCCTTGTCTTGGAAAGCTGCATGCTCAGCAGTCACGTCCCCTGACAACCCTGTCCTTTAAACTTCAGCACTGTCATTGAACACTTGTAGTCATTGGTGACGAGTGTCCTTTCACGTAAATTAGCCCAAGTCATGTTGTGAATGACTACACAAACAAAAATGCAACATGAACTCATCCTGTAGGAGTCCAGTCCTGCCAAGATCAATACTCATGCCAGCATCCTTAAGTTTGGCCATTATTCCTGTTGATGTATCAGACCCGAGTGTCCTGTGATCATTCTAATGTAAGCGAGCGTCGGAATGGATGTGTCTTTTGGACTCTGCCCAATACAGGCAATGTAGTAAAGTACAGGGCGGATCTTAAGCTGTCAGACATCTGTTCAGAAGAGGACAGACTGGTAGAGGACTGTATTCCTGTAGAGTGTTGCACTGCCTCTCTCTCTCTCTCTCTCTCTCTCTCTCTCTCTCTCTCTCTCTCTGTCTCTCTCTCTCTTTGGATAAAGGGTTTGATTTACACTTGAGTACACCGATGATTAAAAAAAAAAAAAAAGGTTTGCACTCATAGCACTAAAAGATACTTTGGATAAAAGCATCTTGTGTTGTGGTGAAGCTCAGCTGTTGTCCTGCTGGAGCACCTATTTTGTAGGCTCTCATGATCTTTTTCAGATAAATGTTTTGCAGGTCCAAGGTCTGTAGTACAGCTCTGATGAAGGTTTGTTCTCCTATGTGTCTATTCCCCTTCAGCCAGGGTGCGAGATGATAACAAGGTAACAGCTTCAAAGGGAGCAAGGTGTGTGAGGGCCATGCTCCTTTTTGTTCTCTTCCACAGCCATCTTTGCACAGTGGGTGTCCATAGAAAACTACTTTGTATTCAATGTTTTGTGTTTTTCATGGAGCTTTGTTGCTTAGCAGAAATGCTCAGACCCATATTAGACTGTCAAGTCAGCATTCTATTGTTCTTGTTATACTCCATATCAACTTAGAAGTACACGGTCAGATATCTCAAAACAAAATTGTGATGTGTTTTTGTGTTCATGCTTACTACTGTTATACTCCGTGTCCACCCTTAATTCTCTTTCCTTATTATTATAGATGTGGGCCTATTATATGTTTTTATTGTTACTTGTTAAGTTAAGAAATATTGGTCTTATCTATGGCTGTATGTGATTATTTTCATTTCATCGATTTATTGCTTAGTCATTTGTTTAATCTTAGGAATGCTCATCACAACGTCTCAGAACCCAATGTGGGTTCCAATGTCTTCAAATTGCTTTTTTTTTTACCAGCAGTCCAAAACCCCCCAATATTTAGTTTACAATAATGTAAAACAGAGAAAAGCAAATTGGTACATTGGAGTAGCTAGAACCAGTGAATGTTTGGCATTTTTATTTGAAATAGTTGCTGATTAGTTTTCTGTTGATCGATTAATCGACTAATCATTTCAGCACTAGTCTTGTCATTGATTTATTTACCATGGCAAATTTTTTTGTTTTTGTTTCAAAATGATTTGGTTGATTGGATTGATGTTAAAGGACAATTCCGGCGCAAAATGAACCTAGGGGTTATTAACAGATGTGTACCCACTCTGTCGCTCTCTGGGACATGTTTTCATGCTAATCGAATGTGTTTGTAGCTTGAAAGACGCTAGCGCGGACGGCTGATTAGCTTACAACTCTAGTATTCGGGGCACAGGGAAAGTAAAAACAAATCGCTATTTTGTACCACTAAAAAGGCTCAACATATCACCACACTTCAACGGTAGCAGAATGAGGGTCTCTAAATGTTAACCGAAGCATTGAGAACTTTGTAAGTGTACAGAAAACGTGCCCCAGAGAACGATCAAGTGGGTACACATTTGTTAATAACCTCTAGGTTCGTTTTGTGCCAGAATTATCCTTTAACTCTCTTTTGTTCTAAAGGAGTTTTTCACATTATGGCTATCACACAACTTTGTCTTACATCACAAAATAACAGTTAAAGTCTGTTTGAGTAAACTTTCTTTTTAGACTAAAAATAAATCAACCAGACAAAAATGTTGTATTGAAAGAAAATGTGGCCCCGATTGTCTTAATACTATTTTTTTTTTTATTTTTTTATATAATTTTCTAAACCGAGCTACTGACCTTTTAGCAGCGGGTGTGTCAGTTACACTACACTTAAAATAAAATTGAAAATAGATGAAAGCAAAACGTTTTACATCTTTTAATGTTACTATTCTGATGCTGCAGCGTAATTCCTCTGGGACAGGCATCGGAATAGATCAACGCCTCTTGACAATCCAGTGCTTTTTGTTCTATTACAGTGCACTCAAATGCTTAACAGACTGAGCAGATAGTCACTAGGAGTCCATTCATTCTCCATGAGAGCTGAACATCCGAGACAGGCTTGAAATGTTGGCCCCAACGCAGGGTTTGGGTAAATTGTCTGTCAGAATCCCGTCAACTTCTAGCTTTGCTATTTGTCTTATGGTACAATTGTACATACATGCTTTACTAGAGGCCCTTTCACACATGCACTGCGAAACCTGAAATTATCTAGACATTACCCGGCAGAGCGGTATGTGAGAACACAATTATCCGAAACAGTTGGATCGGACCTCAAACAGAGTTTACCCGGCCAGCTCTCTAGTACAAAGACGGTGTAATCTCCAATTGAGCCCATTTGTGAATAGAGGTGCTCATTGTGGGGAGTATTCAGGGCGACGAGTGGGCGTGTTGACGTTTCTAATATGAGACTTGTGAAACCGGAAGAAAACAAACACTAGATGGTGAAGACAAAGGGTGATTTACACAAAGACGGTAACGAAAATGTCTAACAGGAAAGAAAACGAGGTTCGGGAACTTCTGTCAGTAAGGACCAACGTTGAAATCTTCAGACGGATTCAAGGAACGACAAGAGACTCGGTTCTTTGTGATCAAAATACGAACCGGCTTTGACTGCGGTAATCCACGTCATGTCCTGTCTCCTGTGTGCTCTACCCAGCCACCACCCCTCGTCTAAACCAAACAGAGTATTTCCAGTAAGTGAGAATGCGTCTGACACATAGAATCTCATGTTGTGTGCTACATGTGTGAAAGGGAAACTCCGGACAATGTCTGCACCTGATTCTCCTGACATTGTCCGGAGTGAAAATATCTGCTGCTCCAATACTGTTCCATTGTAGATTCAGTGTGCTGTAGTCAGGTGGTTGTATAATGTTTCATTGTATTAGTTTTAATAATTTAGTAATTCTTTAACTCATTATTTAAGCTTTTGTAACTATAAAATCTTAATATATTGGTTATTTTGAAGATTAAAAGCCTCCTTAGTGCTGCAACGTCATGGCCCATTAGGTGTATCTTTGCTACAGTAGGTAGTAGTTGTTTTCATTTAGAAAGTAAAGAGCAACTCCAATTTCTTCAGCATGTACACTGGGAGAGAAAGTAGAACATTAAGAGATGATCTCAAGGCGGGATGTTGCTCAAAATATGCATCCTTTTAATGTCCTTAGCACAATGTAATTGTGTTTATGTAATGTGACTAAAACCCCTTTTTAGTGATGGATTTAAAGTTTTGTGTGACTGTTGAAACAGTTGTACATACATGGTAGTTAAAAACACGTGTTCATACACACCTCGCTACCACTCCCATGAGTCTTATGGGTGTATTATTGCCCAAAGACAAGAGTCCCGCCTGTTGGTTTTCCCTTTGAGGCCAGATCCAGGCTCTTTACTCAGACAAAAAAGGACTAAGTGTCTAAGGCGCTAATCCAAAAGAGACCAGTGACCCCAGGGCACCAGCTCATGTATACCTCAGCTCATGTTTCGTTGCACTGTTGTCCTCTGAAAATGTTTGACTTTCATACTTTGTGTCGTCTGTACACTCTTTTCCTAATGCTGCTCATTATAATAGATCAGAGGGAATTAACCACTCGCTGAACCCCACCACTAGGTTTTCCTCTCTGCCTTTCATTTTTCACTTGTGATGTTTTCATGCGTTTAAAGTTGTTTCCTGGTGAAGCCTCATAAATAAATCAGTGATATCTCCGTGCAAGAACCAGCACTGACCTGGGACCTGTACAGTTCTTCTAAATGGCAGAAGGCAGGAGGAAAAGCATACTAGATGACTTTTGTGGTGCAGTATGGGTGGAACGGTACACAGAAGTCACGGTTCGGTTCATACCTCGGTTCAGACATCACGGTTCGGTACGAGTTCGGTACAATGGAGAGAAAAGCAAAACAAAAATGCAGAAGGCAATTTTTTTTTTATTGTGCATGTCCAGTGTTTCCCACAGATTCGAAAACAATTTGTGGTGGGGGCGGGGGGTGTCAGAGTAAAAAATGACATAACATTATGGAATGTGTGATTGTGTAAAGGTGTTCACGAGATAGATACCAACCTTTAGTGAACTTGTGAATTTCGCCACCCGTCTTCTCTCCTCTATGGAGACAGACGCTGTGTGCACGGTGGGCTCAATGGTGTTTTAAGCCTCCAATGTCGCCTTACAGGCAGCTAACCCTCACCTTAACACTAACATAACTTCTTTGACATAACCATTGCCGCACTGCCTGGAAGGCGACATTGGGGTCTAAAAACACCAAACGCCGCACGGTGGGAGGAGCTGTGTGCGTGTATGTGAGCGAGACACAGTGACAGAAAGATGGAGGAGAACACAGGGAAAGGAAATGCAGAAGAACGTGTTTTAAATAGCGTTTAAAAAAACAAAAAAAACAAAACGCAATGTGCGGCGGCCGGTGTTGATAATGAGGCGCACCGCCACACATTAGTTTGTGTGTGGGAAACACTGATGTCTCAGGCTGTACCACCTAGTGTCATATAGTCTCTCCCCTGAGCTAGCTGCAACAGCCTGAAGTGTGTAAAGTAAGATGTAAACAATAAGTACCCCAAATCTTCTCCAGACTCCATCTGTAACTTGTAAACAAAATAAGACAATCAGCTATAAAACAGAAAATACAGCATCTCTGTTCTCTGCAAAGACGAACTAAATTACCTGATTAATGCAACTTTCTCACGACGTCTCCGGCCATTTTTCACCGCAGAAAGCTGCTCCCTGCCTGGCTAAAGCTAATATAGTTAGCCTAAAGAAACAAGGCATCTGTCCAAACTAATGTTACGGTTCGGAGCCGCAACGCTGGAAAAGTACCACTAATCTACAACAGCAGTCTTATCCACCACTCTCTTGCCTGTACTACTGTAACTGACTGGTCCTCTAACTCTTGTGGGTCACCACCACTCGCCATACTCGTCCTTAGTGCTGCTATCTCTGACTCATTAAAACTGCATACATAGGCAGAGATCGGCTACATACGTAGGCAGCGCGCCAATCAGCTTCAGAGCTAAGGCGGGGCTACAGATTAGGTGTCCTTAAAGAACCCGCGTATCTAGCCGTAGTTCCGCATTACATTAGTTCCCCATTACATTAATTAATTTGAACGCAAGTTTTATTTATTTTATACCGTGTATTCTCCGTGTAAATTCATGCACGGAACCGTGACGCCTGTACCGTTTCGGTTCAATACGAATACATGTACCGTTCCATCCCTATAGTGCAGTACAACTAACTTGTCTGTTCAGACTTAATGGGGACCATAATAATGGATTGCAAGAATGCCGCATAAATGTCCCTGCTATACAAGCTGAGGAAAGTCTGAGTAAAGTCATCACTTTTTATGGACTGGGCTGCATTTCTGCCTCAGATTTTTCCTTAGTGTCACTCACCTCCGCCCATCACCACCTGTGTACTGACACTTTTCCGTGTACCCTGGTCTTGTTATATTGTCTAATTAGTTCCTATTTCTGCACCACAGCTCTCCATCCTCCTCCCCTTCTATCATGATCTCCTCCCCTGTCCTGGTCACTGTCATGTCTTTATACATCTTCCTTCAGAGCACTATCTTCTGCTCCTTCCTTGTCTGGCCTTTTGACATTAAAAGCCCTGCTCGGGATTGAAGAGTACACGACCCATTCACTGCATTAAAATGGTCTCACCACATGTGCTTATTGGAAATGGCCTTAGTGTGCTAATCCATCCTTGGAGAGGACATGTTGCATAATACTCAGGCTTGGCTGCTTCATCGGATCCAGGTGTACTTGTCTGCTCGCTAGAAATCTTCCAAGAGGGACAGTGTGGCATGTACACTGCCGGTGCTCTTTGCTATGAGCGTTGTTTGTAGTCCGGGATCAGATGGACATATCTACACACGTGAGTTCACTTTGTGAACCAGACTGCTCTTCTTATGTATGTCTTTTTGTTTGCTACTTTGTTTTTTGTTTATGTTTCAGATAGGTTCAGTATTTGCCTAACACAAACTGACACATTTCTCTACTTGTCAGTTTGATTCAGCTCAACCCATTGCTTTGACATTTTTATAAATGAATACAGTCCAGAAACACATCTAAGGAATGGCAAAAACTATTAAATACAACATAGTGAACTGTAGACAAATTATTGTCTTGTGATGCGACACATTTAGTTATGCATGTCATGTCTTAACGCACAATGTCCTATTGCATTTCACATCACAACATATTTCAGTTTTTATAAATTTTATATAAAGAGCTAATTAAGTATCAATAACATCCTTGTGGCTACCATGCGAGCAGGGACATACAGTAAACTGAATATAATTATCATTTTATTAATCTTTTTGACATTAAGTCTGATGTAAAGTCAGTCATATCAGCCATGTAACTGTCAAAGACTAGTGTAGGGAGGAAATATGACCACATGATCGGCATACATTAAATAATAAATTACAAGATTTTTTAGAAAACACTGTTGTAAAAACTAGAGATGGTCCGATACCATTTTTTGCTTCCCGATACCGATTCTGATACCTGAACTTGCGTATCGGCCGATACCAAGTACCGATCCGATACCAGTGTGTCATATATTTTATTATGTTTTAACAACTGTATACTACTATCCCTGTATGGATGTGATATGATTTCTATCTTTGTTGTCGGTCTGGCTCAGGTTAAACTCTTTGTGAAACATGAACAAACACAAACAATGAACGCCCCAGAACTTTCTTTTATTATCCAGTTTGACAATCCGTTATAATGGAAAAAGAACATGGTATCGGAACATCTCAAACATTTAACTGCACAGACAAGTCAGTGTGTCTACCTTGCCAACACCCAGAGTACACAGTTTGCCTGCAGCTACTTTCCTCCACCCAGTAATAAGCAATGTAAATGCTATTATCAGATATTGATGTCGAAGGTTTTATCACTTGTAAACATTTCAGATTCTACATCCCCTGAAGGTCCCGTCCCATTGCCCTTTCTGTCACTCTGTAAATCACTCCGGCCCTACTTTGCCCATTCTGTCTTACTTGCTTTTATATCAACGCAGCGCTTCTCTTTAATTGAGTTTTGCGTCTGATTTAATATCATGTCAGACCCAGATTCAGATGAGAGGGTAAAGGCGGTTGTGGAGGGGAAGGGTAGAGTCTTTTCGTTCTCGCTTGCTCACACTATCAGCTTTTACTCTCTGCCAGGTGGTCTTGACTTTCAAATGATTCTTCTCTCATTAGTCAAGTGTGGGACTGCATTTTTCAGTTAGTCTTTTTTATAACTGCCTTTACATGTTCTAATTTGTTTTTTTATTCTGTTTTACTGATGGATAAGTCTGTTTGATGTGTCTATTATTGCCGTGCTGCAATCCAAATTTCCCATGTGTGACAAAAAAGACTAAACTGAACTGAACTAGGTTTTCTGCATGTGTAACTATGACTTTTTCTAGCTTATTTAGGATATAAACCCTTGAAAAGTGCATGTGTACCTAACTTTCATCTTGCAGTGTGTAGTGTCATTTAGGTATGTGCATGTATAGATGTGAGCAAAAAAAACAACACAATGGATTTGTAAGAATGTGACAAAACAATCTTCAACTATACTTGAAGACATTGAGGTCCTATTCTACCACTCCAGCCTGCTCATTTGTAACCTTCTTGCAAAAAAGAAAGGAAAAGAAGGTGCCAGAGACTAGTGTTGCCATGGACCCATGTGCTCCCGACTGCACCACTGTGACACTGCACTGTCACAGTGTCCTCTCACTTCTGCTGACTCCAATGCAACCCAAAGCTGTCCCTTGATTTGATTTGGTCTCCTCAGTTAAGTTGCTAGGGTCAGCTCAGCTCCCAGTCTCCAAGTCCCAGCAAGAGGCCAGGGCTGCAATGGCAACAGCAAGGCACTGCAGGAGTAAAGACAGTGCCAACTTTCCAAAGAGAAGTTGTCAATGGCCGTGTACTGGCCAAAGGGCAGGATTAAAGGGATTGTAAACCTGTAGTCTTTTCTTCTCTTGCTAAGTATTGGTTTGCCTGGCTTAACAACATCTGGCTTTAGGCTTTTTCAGTCGTGCTGCATTTTTAAAATGTCAAATTGTGTTTTTTCTAAGGTACTTTGAATGGGTATTTGAGCACATGGGCACTCATTTCCTTGTGCGTAGTGATTCTTTGTCTGCATATGTTTGCATTTGTGCTTGTGCCTTTTCTACCCATGATCCCTTAGGCCCCTCGCTGTCCAGTGGCTTCCCACTCTTATTCTGTCTGTCTCCATGTGACGTCTGAGCTCCCACATCACTGTGTAACAGAGAGGTGCTCAGCTGTCCCCCTTGCAGGATGCCTGACCAGCTCACACTAATCTACACGCTGAGCTAAATTTACACACACATACACATTTTCTCACCTCCACAAGGCTGCAGATGCAAAACACAGCATGTGTAAACCTTATGCTAATTCCTTCTTTTTTTTGTTTTTAGATTGGGCCTACTTTGTTAGTTTATGTACTGTGTAACTGATGTTAGAATTATGGTACTGGTGCTCCTACCTAAAATAAAGTCTCATGTCTACACTGACTGGAGCTGAATTAGGTTGTATAATGCCATCCGGAAAATTCATTTTGCTCACCAGAGGTTGCAGACAGTGCGCAAGTGGAGTAACAAGACAGATTTGTATTCCCCCAATGAGATCCTTGAGCATGGAAATTTGTTATCTTTGACAATACTACTGCTGAAGCTTGTCAGCTTTGCGTCCACTGAGCCTTGCTGCATCGGGTGACTGCTGTTGCTGAATGATAGATGGCAGGCCTTTTTTAATGGTCCGTGAATATGGTCAACTCAGTCAGAATGATATAGAGACCTTAGCTGCAGACCTGCAACAGGCCAGGTCTCATTGTGTCCTCTTTCCTGCGGTTTGGCAGCTGAGACACACCTATAGAGCAACATTAGGATTTATACCACTGGGAGTGGGAGTAAAAACATGGTAAATCTGGCTCACAGGACACCTTATTGCTGAGGGAGCAGAGCCAGGAGAGTGATAACTCCTACTGTTCACTCATTACACTGGAGGGCTGCACATGGTGGATTCACATAAACATGTTTTTGTGAGTTACTTTAAGTTCGTCTAGAATAACCCTGTGTTTTATCACTTCGGACATTTAACAATACACAGAAAGTGACTAATAGAGAATTGTTGGGAAACCCTGCTAAATAAATGTAATTGGTAATTGGAGTTACCTCGACATTGCTGCTGTAATTGTATAGGAACATCTTCTACTGGAAAATGTTAAAATCATTTTCTTTATTTATAGGAGCATTACTCATGGACACTAAAAATTGCCTAGTATATAACTTACCGTAGAATTTGGACAGAAGCTCCATAATCTGTTGATTGTTATACACTCCAGCTGCTTAGAGTTTTTACTGTGAAGCAAAAGAATGATGTTATCGATCAATCAAGCACCTGCTAAGCTTAACTTGTTATTAATGTAGTTACAGATGATGGTTTCAACAATCGCCTCCCTTAATGTGTTATATATCTTCAGTGTTCGTTTTCCCTGAAGCTTAAGCAGCTTAATGTTGACGTTGAAGATGTAGAGCATACAGCTGAAGAATGATTGTATCTATATGACGGAAGAATGATTGCTTTCTTTGGTTTTCTTTAACTTTTCTGTAACTTTCTCTTCTCAGAAGAATATACAATTGTTGTATGATCACATCGTTATTAACACCTGTTCCACTGCACCATAGATATTGGATTGGACTGTGTATTTGGTGTGCGGGGTGAGGAGGGGGATGCTGTTGTTTTGGGTTGGGAAAGAATAAGACTGGCTGGGTTATCCAACTGTCAGCCACTGATCTATTGGATGTGCACTCAGAGAGCGTAAGCCCCACTAAAACCTGCCCTGTGTTGTGTGTTTGAACGTGTACAGTCCATGTGCTTCACTCAGCGAGAGCAGAGCTGCTCCCTGCTTAGGATTATTCCTCTGGGAATAGGCTGAGTCATGCTACAGAAGACCAGACAGATAGACGCGCAGTGAGAGGAGGAGGCTGGATGGAGATTGTAATGGGTGCCTTCGAGATGGGTGACACTGACAAAGAAAGAGATTAACAGTTTGACCTATGCATCGGTGAGTCACTGGTGTAAAGGCTGTAGTTTACTGTATGTCTGATCTTTAAACCACAATATATTATTTTCTGTTGGGACGTTTATGCATCGGTACCCCTTTTTTGCATCTTTTGCTGTCACTGTCTCTTTGAGATTAGATTTCCCTTTAATACCAAAATGTATATTTAGACAAACTAAATGCTCTCCATAAAATAAAAATAGAAACATAACCTGTGCATTGAAACATACGCAACATCGGCTATCCATTATTGACACTGTAAAGTCCCAATGTTTGAAGAGAAGTGTGGCATGGTTAGACAACAGTCTGATAAAAGATTAAATAATTGAATCTCATTGTCTGTAATATTCAGGATATAAGCAGCTCCTTTTGCGACTTTTTCAAAATGAGGTTAACCTACTTTGTGATATATTTTCATCTGGTTCGCTGCTAAATTTAGCTCATTGAAATGTGGGAACTTGGATTTTACTTTCTGGGTTTTAGCTGACGTCCCAATTTATTAGAGTGACTTGCAGTAAGTGTGCAGACAAGAGCTCAGCGTTTTGATCAAGGACAGTCTGACAATGCATTGTGATGTTGTTCATGATCATGTTGTGTTGTCATCTCACATTATCTGTTGTAGTTAAGGGGGCAAAGCTGTTTCACAGAAAGGCCACTGCTAAATCCTTTGCTTGCCATACTACACACAACACAATCTGGAATTATTTAATTTGCATAGCTCTCTGACAATGCTTATCTTACTAGAGAACACTGACATGGTCACAGACAATGGCCATCATAAGGACACAGGACATTCTCTCTAATAATAGTTTTTGTCCCTTTCCTCCCCTCTTTTTCTGTGTCTTTAAGGTGGTCTTGGTGCGGTGGAATGAGCCCTTCCAGAAACTGGCTACCTGTGATACAGATGGAGGGATATTTGTTTGGATCCAGTATGAGGGCCGCTGGTCCGTGGAACTGGTCAATGACCGTGGAGCGCAGGTAAAATACATTACACAGAAATGGGACATCATTTAAATCAGTAATTAAAATGCATTTATACTTCGCACTGAGACATAATATGGAAAGCATGTACAGAAATAAAATTAGTATTCATGAAAATGTAATGGCGCGCATATAGCAAGCATAAGCACAATATAAAACAGTAATGGGAGAAAAACAAGTACGTATCTGCATCCAGTACGAAGAGTTAAGATAACACTTGCTCGCACATCCCCACCACGTTGTGACTGACTGAGCCATTTGCTTCCAACATTTTCCCACTGGAAAAAAAAACAAAAAAAAAACTCCCTGTCATAGCACGTGCTGATTTTAATAAGCACTGCCAAGCAATGTACGATGGGTAGGCCCGCCTGATCCATCAATCACTGTCATCTGCTAAGATGAGTTGGACACATCCTGATGGCATTTTATCTTTTGTGATCAATTTAGTTAGTAGATGACAGTATAAACAATAGTCTCTCCCTTTAAATACGTGGCCTATACAGTTTTTAATTGCGCCTCTGCTCTTTCCCCCCGGAGGTTAAGGTTTTATTTCATACAAGTGTATTCATTTATACTGATAATATATTATACCCTTTTGGTATTAACAGTCTGCAGGAGGGCTTTTTTATTTATTTATTTTTTAAAACCATATTCTGTTGTATTCTGACAGTGCTGGTCATACTGAGAAAGACTAGTGACACATGAAAATGCCTCACTAGTGGCTCCTAGAGGCCGTGCTCCTCTTATCATCAACCTGCTAGGGACTGCAGATGAAAATTAGCCTGCTTTGGCTAAATCTGGCACATTTACATTTTTGGACTTTATGCTCATGTTGATTAATGTGCGTTGTCCCTTTTTTAAATAAAGAAATCCAAATCTCAAAGTGTTTTGAAATTCTTATCTTGCCATCATTAGAGTCCAGCATTTTACATTGTTTACTTTCTAGAAAAAATGCCCATTATAATTCTCCACAGCACAGGAAGGCATCCTCAAATTCCTTGTTTTATCTGACCAACAGTCCAAAGATAGTCAATTTACTATCATAAGACAAAGAAAGGCAGCCAATTAGTAATAATTTCACTATTGAAATTAGAGAATGTTGAATGAAAAACAGCTTATAAAATGAATTGATTATCAAAATAATGGCCAATTCCTTTTCTGCTGATCAACATATTAGTAAATCCAGTAATTCTTTCAGTTCTTCATTAGAAAATAACAGTTAAAATGACATCAGAGCAGCTGATGGTGTACACAACAGTTAAGGTGTATAAAAAGTTGGATTTGTTGGATAACTACTAGCTGTTTTTTTTTTTTTTTTTTATATAATCAAGCTAGCATCTTATTCTCATCATTTCATCCTTAACTAATGTGCCTGGTGCCCTGTAGGTGAGTGACTTCACCTGGTCCCATGATGGCACCCAGGCTCTTATTTCCTACCGTGATGGCTTTGTACTGGTGGGATCAGTCAGCGGGCAGAGACACTGGTCCTCTGAGATCAACCTGGAAAGCCAGATTACCTGTGGTATCTGGACCCCCGATGACCAGCAGGTAACGCACACATCCCACAGAATTGTGGCGGGTACGACGCTTCCACCTACAGTACCACTGTGCCAGTCATTGAATAGACGTAGTTTTAGGTTGTCATTTGCCACTTTTAGTATGTGGGCTTGTCATTCAGATCGCAGAGACAAGCCCTGAGGGAGGTTATCTGTGAGTGACAGCAACCGTCCTCCGTCTTGAATGTGATGTGGTTTGTTAGGCAGTTTTTTTTGCCTTCATGCTGTTAAATTGTCAGCTCAGGTTGGACATCATCAAACTTTCAGTCTGTATATGTGCCTCTGTCTTTGTTCATCGCCTTCATCCCATTTATGTCTATTTCTAAGTTGTTTTGTTCGTGATATGCATTTCTCTTGGCTTTCTTTTCTGTCTATCTGTCACCTCCTTGTCTATTTTTAAGTGTGCCTCCCTTTCCATCTTTTTTCTTTGTCTTTGTGTCCAAGTTAAATGTCTGATTTTTTTTTTTTTTCTTTTTTGTCTCCCTAATAACTATTCACTATTTCTCTCTAGGTGTTATTTGGTACTGCAGATGGACAGGTGATAGTGATGGACTGCCATGGGCGCATGCTGGCCCACATTCTGCTGCATGAGTCCGATGGCATCGTCAGCATGTCCTGGAACTACCCCAGTTTCCTGGTGGAGGACAGCAGTGAGAGCGACACAGACTCTGACGACTACTCCCCACTGCAAGGTGAGCTGCTCAGGGTTTGATTTGAATAAACGGAAAAATTCATGACATGAAAACATGTCCATCGTAGACATGATGTAAGAGTATAATCTGATGTAGAATTGGAGAGTAATACAGGTTTATCTAGTAAGCAGTTGTGCCTATAGGGAGTGTAGTGCAGGGGTAGAGTAGTCCAGCTGTTTCTTGCGTAGACACCTATGTGTAGAGGAAAGCAGATGTGGAACCATCTCTTAGCTTCAAACTCCTCCCACCTTTTAACTCTACCCTTTACTGCTCCATCAATTCTTTCGCATGCTCTTAGTCCAAGGGGAAAGATTTCCACCTGGGGACACCAGGTGGTGACACAAGTTATCGCTGGTCGGTCTGCACTATATTGTCATTAGTAGCTCAGTCCCCCTGGTTTTCTGATGAATATTTTAGAATCGGGTACAGGTGGACATAAACTGTGCCTGGGTTCTCTGTCTAGTCATTAGATTAATACGAAAATCATATTATCTATGAATGAGATGTAAAAGAAAAAAATAATCATGAAAAGCTGTGGCGATCAAAACCGTGTGGTTGTGTTGCTTTTCTTTTCATGCCATTTTGCCTGTGAAAATACGTTTTATTTTGTTTGGAGTATACTTGTGGGCTGAAGTGCAAAATGTATTACCATAATTGAAGCTTATAGTTGGAAGGATAAGTCATTTGTGATGCTGATCTCACAGGGGATTCGAGCCATTTAATGAAGCTTCAGAAGTGAAAAGGTGACTATTCAACTATTTTCCACTTCTCTGCCAGTTGTGAAGATGGGGAGGAAGAGGCGCAATAAAACAAAAGAGTGTGACCAAATGGAAGGTGGGTGGGGGGGGGCTGCAGTGAAAGATGGAGGGCAGGAGGTGGAGGAGGGGCATAGTGAAACAGCTCTCCTGACGTTGCCACTGGACCTCCTGTTTGCTCTTAATGCTGCAGTAGCTGTTGTCATAACAGCAGCAGATGTCACAGTGTAAGGGTGTGCATCACTAGATTCTTCATGTGCAACACACTTACAGTATACTCAAGTGGACAATTAGATTAGAAGAAAACCTGGGAAAGCAAGTGCATCGTCTTGATTGACACAAAATAATCATCTCTTTGAGAGAGAGAGAGAGAGAATTCTCCTCCAACTAAATTATTTTCATGTGCTGACAGCCTGCAGATATATACAATGGTAGTAATTAAGAACAGTCACCAGTGAGCCTGAGAGTGCGTCAGTTTACTGTCCAATGCAAATACCTAGATGGCCAATGTGTAATGTATCCTGTACACTTTGACATAAGCTGTCACACGAGAAGAGTTGCATGTGTTTAGCTTTCTCCACCTTTTGGCTAATCTCACTGTGTACACCAGTCCATGTAACAGCCTCATTTTTGCTTTCTTTTTCTCCTGAGCTTAATTAGTCCCTGTTGCTAAGGCTGTACTGGTAAGGGTCTGTCCTCCTCCTACTGGGCCCCCCCCCCCCCCTTTCACTGTGGGCCAAGTGGTAAAGCTGAAAAGTGCTTGCCTTAGCTGGAACACTGATTATGCTCTAACTCACTAATTAAACCAGTCAATAGTAATTGATTGGCCCCAATAGAAATTATCTCACAAGTCGACAACCCTACTGAGACACCAGACCGCCTCTTCCTCCGCCTGCCAGATCTCTCTATCATGATATATGATGATGACCCATTATCACTGCACTGCACTTCACAACACAAAACACTACATTTACAGCATCATATATCTCATTTAATGCAAAACCCATTGTAAACTGATTACTAACCAGACATCAGAAGTACATCCCTAGTAGTAGTATCTACAGTATATTGGGCCGAAAGTCAAAAGCAGTGGTGTATATTTCATTTGTGTTGGTATTTGGGTCACTGCGGGACTATGTTAGAGGACAGACTCGAGGATGTTTTAATGGAAAACCTATGGGTGTTTTTTTTTAAGGTGTTTTATTTATAGCGGTATGAATGAGAATGCCACTTGTTTGCAGCTATAAATGCAGCACTGAGATGTGCTGGGCGTATGTTTGAGAAATTGTGTATTCTCATGAATAGGACACAATGGAAACTTACTGAAAATGAAATACAGCTGTCAAGGATGTAGAACTTTCCTTGCGTCTCATAACAACCCCCAGCTACCTCTACACTAAACACAGACAGCCTCACAAATGAACACACACGCAGTATTTTTACGTCCCACTTTAAAGATGCATATTAATCATCTCATCCTCTGTAAAATGTCAGAAAAATGCTCATCATTGTTTTGTCCAACTAACACTCCAAAACAAAAAAAAGGAGAACATTTCTCACAATTGAGAAGCTGGAACTGGGCCATGTTTGGCAACTTTGCTTTAAAAAAGAGTCAATCATTAAAATGGTTGCTGAATGATTTTCTGTCATTTGACTAATCAATTCATTGACTTATCTATTCAGCCCTTCCCTTATTTCATGTCAGGCTAGATCGTGACTGTAATAAGTAATGTTACTTACTCTTTATGTTTTGCCGTATGAAGTTAAACCACCCGATAACATTGATGTAGAATTAATTATTGCATTTTATTTAGTGTAATGTATTTTGTGTGTGTAATTTTAGCACTAGTCCTCCCTTGATAGATGTTGAATGACATCCATTATACTTAAATTTAAAAACATGCAAGTTATAGTTTTGTTTATTTGCAGTTGATACTGTGTGTCTCACACCTCATTGTGTTGCTCTCACAGTGCCTGTTTAAGATGTTTGTGTTGTTGTTTGTCTCTTTCCAGTGCACAGCCAGAAACCACTGCTGACAGTCAGCTTCACCTCTGGAGACATCAGCCTGATGAACAACTACGATGACCTCTCTCCCACTCTCATCCACACCGGTCTGAAAGGTGTGCGGATTGTTCCAGCAACTTCATCTGTTACTTTGTTTCATTGCTTCTCTCACTAATATTCTCAATTTATGTCTCAAATATTTTTGTTTCTCCTATCTTTTTATCAAAATTGGCTGTAAATGTTAATGTGCATAACATTATGGTTACTTTTTCTCCTGTGACTTGTGCTGTAGATGTGGTGGTCCTGTGGTGCTCGCAGGGGGACCTCCTTGCAGTGGCAGGGATGGAGAGGACCCTCCTCTCCTCCGACCCCTCCTGTCCTCCCCCCACCAGGAGCGCCCTTGTTAAGTTCTACAACGTTCGGGGTGAACACATCTACACACTGGACACACCAGCACAGGTGATCAACTTTAACAGGGCCAAACCTGGCTAATGAGTAGTCTGAGTCACAGTCCTCAGAATTTTATGTATTTTATTTCCTTCCCCATGATTTGACTCTACCTAAATATGTATTTGAAGGACTAAGATGTTACTAGCTGGAGAAAATCCCGGGAAAAATACTTAAATTAGGCTTTTTGTAAAGTAAGTAGTAAAGTAATAAACTAACATCAAGTACAAAGTGTAGTTACTAATATAAAATGTTGTTTAAAGTTAGAAACTTTACTGCTGTAAACAACACTGCCGTCTAGCATCTGTAAGTGTATTTAAACTTATAGATGCTTCCTTCTATTACAGAAACTGCCGTTTTCAGAACTGTCTCCAAGAAATATACTTTAACAAGGATGCTATGTTCAAGAAAGACTTTTATCTCAGACAACCTTCACAATCACCCATCTTTCATGCAGGAGTCTGGACATTAACATTTTAAAAGGATGTAGTGCAGTATGTACTTAATGTGACAAAACAAGCTTACCCTCTCTCAAATGTATCTCCTCCATCACCCTGCAGCGCCCCATCACTACGCTGTGTTGGGGTCACCGGGACTCTCGTCTGTTCTTGGCCTGTGGCCCGGTGCTTTACGTAGTGCGAGTGGAGCACCGCATTGCCAACCTGCAGCTACTCTGCCAGCAGGGCATTGCCACAGCAGTGAAGGAGGAAAAAGATGTTGCCAAGCTCACCATGCCTTCCCGACTCTGTTCTTACGTCACTACTGCTTTCATTCCCACCATCAAGGTAACACAGCCATAAAAATAAATGTGAAGAGCTTCCTGGAAATTTACTTGATGCATAGCATTGCTGTCGAAGATGTCACCTTCTGAGACAGCAAGTCATAATTTGACTGAGATGAGCCTCCTCTACAAATAACCCCATGCAAAGTGTAGCTGAGCATACCAAACTTTAATGGCATTACACTTTAAATAAAATTGTTTTGGTAGGTAAAATTGTTTTAGGACGTTTTGGTAGGAGTTTTTAAAACAACACTACAACCCCATGTTTTCTCTTTCAGCCCCCCATCCCTGATCCCAACAACATGCGTGATTTTGTAAGCTATCCAACAGCTGGAAACGAGCGTCTGCACTGTACCATGAAGCGTACAGAGGATAACCCTGAGGTGGGGGGGCCCTGCTACACTCTGTACCTGGAATACCTAGGAGGTCTGGTGCCTATCCTCAAAGGCCGACGGATAAGTAAACTGCGTCCAGAGTTTGTCATTATGGACCCCAAGACAGATGGGAAAACAGGTGAAACGGAACTTCCTTTATATTGGCAACCTAACAAAACAATTAACATGTTTCCTGATTTATAGTGTATGATCGAAACAGTAAGACCTGAAACATTTAAGTCAGGTGTTTAACATAAAAACATTTTTATATACAGTAGGCATAAGTATAAGAAGAGTATGCGCGAATGATGGACAGTACATCCAGTGTAAGATTTTTTTCTTTCCATTTAAATAGTTCACTTCAGTTCACAACAGTAAAGTGTGTGTGTATGTATGTATATATATATATATATAATTTGTTACTTCCATGTCCTTGTTCAGTAAGCTGTTACTGCCTGTGAAACTGACCTGGATTCTAATGGCTGTTCATGAACCATATTTCCTTTTGTTTTTGATAATACCAATTATAAGTGTGTTTTTTTGTAATCAGTAGTTTTGGTTTTTTGAAAAAGAAGAAAAGACATCAAATAGCTTTCAACATAAGGCTATAAAAAAACAGAAACAAGATACACAGAATGGACTGTTAAGTGGCACATAATAAGTATGTGTTTTAATCATAACATACATGTTTTACAGTTTGTAGAAATTCAAACAGAATTGCTAAATGTATTCCTCCCAGATATATTTGCCTGCTCCAGTACTTTTCCAGTTATTTGAGTTTCTTGAGTTGGCACTCAGAGTGAGTATGTTTTAGTCACATAGGGCAGACTGGACCCATGTTAATTAAAAGCTGCTTAATGGGGGCTCTGATGGCCCCTGGGTTTCTCATAAATCAACCTACACCCTCCCTACATAGTGATAAATGAAGCCAGCCATGAAATGGTTCCAGCCCATTCACACTTTAATGTCCATCAAATAAATTAGCTTGACCTAAACTGGAGCAGCAGTGGTTCACAGACTCCATATGAATGAGGAAAAATATCTGAAACTACTGAAACAGTGATTTGGACTGAATGGGTCTAAATGTTTATTTAAAGAAATAATGGAACATTGATTCTGCCAACATGTTTATATATAAAAAAAAATATATGAAGGTGCCGCCTGCCTCCAGGTTGTTAAAAGTAGATTTCCTGCAATGCCAACTTTATTGTAATAATTGCCAATCGCTCTCCTCTTCAAAACATTTTAAGCAAGACAGGGGTCCATCTCTTCAAAAATGTGTCCCTCTGGAGCCTCAGGTTGTGAGTTATTTCTTCCATTCTGTAAAGCTCCCACACCCGCTCGTTTCACCACTGAAATGTTGGTACAGTGGACTTAAGCCAATTTACAGTGATACCCTTAATGGCTGCAGCAAGTTGAGATCTACACATTTACAATATATTTACTCAAAATTGACAACATTCTTTCTGTGTCCTATCTTGTTTTCTCTCCGCAGATGAGATATACGGCAACAGTCTGATATCTACCATGATTGACAGCTGTAACTGCTCAGACTCCAGTGACATTGAGCTGAGTGATGACTGGGTTGGCAAGAAATCTCCAAAGATATCCAGGGGTAGCAAATCCCCCAAACTGCCCAGGTAACCAGACACCTGACCTGTGTGTACTGTAGCATGCCAGATTTAAATATAACTTTTTTTTTTTTTTTTTTTTTTTTTTAAACTTTACCATATTTCCTGTTTTTTATAATTTTAATATGGTTCTTCGACCCTTCAGCAGCCAATGGTTCATGTAAAATGGACAACAGGTTGTTTAGTTCTCTCCACACAATGTTACATAAATCACATCAAAGTGGTTTGGTTTATATTACGTCATTCAGAAGCAACAAGCTATTGTACCAATTTCGATTTAAAAAAACAAAAACATTTTCTCACATGATACCCAGTTATTGAGCGATAGTTAGACAGCAGAGAACCAAAGGATGCATTCAGATGTCTTAGATTGCTGTCACTCCATCTTCCAACAGCATGAAAACATAACAATTAACCTTTCAATACATGTGTATTAATAGTTTTGAGTAATATGTGTGCCAAATACACTTTTATAAGTTGGTTTGTAAATCTTAACCTTCCTTCCTACACTTTACATAAACGTCTAATGAAATGTTCTACACTTGTTTTTTTTCATGGTTAACTTCATGCCTAAACCTTTTTTTATTTGCTACCTTCTCTGTAGAGACTTAGTTTGTCCCTTTACCAACAGGATCAACATTGATCCCAGAAAATCGCCCAAACTTTCCCGCGCTACACAAGAGATTTCCAGGTCACCACGGTTACCAATACGGAAACCCTCAATTGGGTCACCCAGTCTAACACGGAGGGAATTTCCTCTAGATGACATCACTCAGGTAACAGTCAAATTATTTGAGCTGAATTTGTTATTTTCCTCTGGATTTGTTGTGCTTAATAATAATAATAATAATACAAATAATAAGAATAAGAATAGGAATAATAAGTACATTATACACACTTAGCAATGTTGGTTGGGAAGCCTGTGAGGGATCCATGTCCTTGCTGCTACACTGCTGTCACCTATGGATTGGTCAGGTTGCTTGTGTTTCCAGGGGTGGGGGTAGTGTTTTGTTTGATGATAAGCTCACACATTTCACTTTTAGAAATGTATTTATTCTGTAGATTTTTTTCTGTTCTCATAGAAAATATGATTCTCTTTGTTCCTGCCTTGCAGCAAAATTACCTAGCTCAGGTCACATCCAATATTTGGGGAACGAAGTTCAAGATTGTGGGGCTCGCCACATTCTTGCCAACTAATCTTGGTGCAGGTAACAAATAAACAACTTTGCTAGTAGCATTTAGCAGTGAATGAATGAATCAATAAAGTAATTTTAATTAGTCACATTTCTCTTTTTTTATTTTTCTCATTCTTACTCTGTCCCTCTGCCCTCAGTCATCTATAAGACAAGCCTCCTCCATCTGCAGCCCAGGCAGATGACCATCTACTTGCCAGAGGTGCGTAAAATCTCCATGGACTACATCAATCTGCCCGTCTTCAGCCCCAACGTCTTCAGTGAGGATGAAGATGACCTGCCTGTCACAGGTCCTGCTGGTGGCACCGATGACAACCCACCCTGCACTGTCAACATCCCTATCGCCCCCATCCATAGTCCCGCCCAGGCTATGTCCCCCGCCCAAAGCATTGGTCTGGTCCAGTCACTCCTAGCCAATCAAAATGTTCAGCTGGATGTCCTAACAAATCCCACAGCAACCACTGCTGGGGCCACTGCTGGTGGGTCAGACCAAAGCCAGGACACCATGCTGACAGCCCAGTACACAGTTCCCACCAGGTACTCCAGTCCTGGTCAGGTCATCTTTGGGGGACTAGAAATGAGTCGCCTAATGGTGGGACCTCCACCTTCTCATCATCCTTCACAACAGCAACAACAACCACCAAGCCACCATCAACAGCAGCAACACCAACAACAACAACTGCAACACCACCACCAACAAATTCAACAGCAACAGCACCAACAACAACAAATACAACACCACCAACAGCTTCAGCAGCAACAGCAACTCCAACTCCAACAGCAGCACCAACTCCAACAGCAGCAGCAGCAGATGCTCCAGCACCAACACTTACAACAGCAGCAGCAGCTTCAGCAACAGCACATTCAGCAGCAGCTTCAACACATGCAGCAACAGCATCAACAACAGCTCCAGCAGCACATACAACAACAGCAACAACTACAACAGCAGCATCAACAAATTCAGCAGCAACTGCAGCAACAAATGCATCATCAACAGCAAACACAGCAGCCGCATCCGATGCAACAACAGCAGCAACACCATCAACTTCAGCTCCAAATTCAAATCCCTGTTCCCTCTATGTCATCAGGACAGCCTTCAGGTGCAGCTGTGCACCAGCTCCAGCCGGGGGCACTACAGATACAGATCCCTCATTCACCTGCTGATTTAGTGGTTGAGAGAGCAATGGGGGGTGAACACGAGCACCTACTGAAAATCAAAACCACTCGGTCAACCCCACAGCTGGCTGAGGGTGATACAGTGGTGTTTAGTGCCCCTCTAGAGCTCAGCAAGATGAACCCCCCGCCCCCCTACCCTGGCACAGTGGCTGCCGCTGTGGCTGCTGCAGCTGCTGCTGCCTCCGCACAAGCCTCCAATGCGGCATCTGGAACAGGAGGGGGCATCAGTGGGACTCCTCCCCCTAGCGACCTTTGTCTGAAGAAGGGAGAGTTCTCACTTTATCCTTCAGGTCAGCAACAAGCGCAGTACTCCACACCACTGGGATATGAGAGGATAACAACATTTGACAGCAGTGGGAATGTGGAGGAAGTATGTCGTCCTCGAACGCGCCTTGTCTGCAACCAGAATGTCCACACACTCCAGGGACCTGGCAGCTCTGCCACTCTCAGGGTCACCTCCACATCATCCTCCTCCTCAGCTGACAAGAAGATCCAGTTGCCCTACACCTCTGCCACACTCAACAGACTCACTGCACCTCGCTATTCCATACCCAGCGGAGACCCGCCCCCATACCCTGACTCAGCCAATCAGAACAGTGCTGTTGGCAGGAACCCTGGACAGAGGCTTGACAGCAGTTTGATCCATGCCACTCTCAGGAGGAACAGCCGAGAGGCCGCTCTCAAAGTTTCCCAGATGCTGGAGCCGCCCAGACCACTGCCTCCTAAGGCTAAAAATAGCGGTGCACTAGCAGCCTCGTTCCAGCAAAGGGTGCCAACAGCCTTATATACCTGCAGTCAGTGTAGCAGTGGATCCAGTGTTGGAAGCACTGCTCCAGGAAGCACTAATGGAATAGCAGGAGGAACTATTATCAGACAGGATTTCCCTGCAGGGAATGGGGCACCACACAGCACAGTTATTGTTCACTCCAACAGCACTACTCCTCTGGCCTCCCAGTCCTCTTACAGCCTGCTGAGCTCTCTTGAAGGATCTGGGACTGCATCAGCAGGAGGAGGAAGTAACCGAGACAGGGCTGATTATGTTAATTCAGCATTTACTGAGGATGAAACACTGAACCAGTCACTGAGGCATCTGGCGCTAGGAGGAAATGATGCATCAGGGCTGGTTGTCAAACGTCCACCTCCCTATCAGTGGGACCCAGCTGCCACAGAGGAGGTGTGGGTTCCTCAGGAACAGACAGCAACGCTTAATCCCACTGGCCCCCCTGGACCCCATAAACCACCCCCACTTATTCTTAGCCCAGCTCAGCACTTGGATGTATCCAGGCTCCCTTTTGTCCTTTCTCCAAAGTCCCCCACCAGCCCCAGTGCTGCATCATTTCAAGCTGCTGCAGCAGCTGCAGGCTACCAAATCTCTCTCCAGTACCCTCCAACAACTGCCTATTCTGGAGCCCAGCTTCAGCCCATCCCAGGGTCACCACGCCCCTGCTCCTCCCCAAAGGAGATGGTGGCACCAGTACCCTTCTCACAGCAGGATGCAACCCTTGTCTTACCGCCTGGTTACCCTGCAAACCTAGCCTGCTGCCCTCTCCCACCCATGTATCCAGGAGGAAGTGCTTGTGCCGGGCTCCCCATTCCCCCCATTGCCCTTCACACTCCTTGGGGTACCTATAATTCTTGCCCGCCTATGCCTAGTCCTGCAGTGCCACTACCACCCAAAGCCTCCCACATTGCAGTAGACAAAAATGTTCTCTCTCCTCCTCCTCCTCCACCACCCCCTCCACCACCACCAGCAGATCTGCAGAGCCATGGAGGATTACAAGAGACCATGGCAGAGTCTGGGGAAAGTTTTCAGGAGGTTCTCTCCTTGACTGAGAGCCCTGTCCCACAGCGGTCTGAGAAGTTCAGCAAGAAGAACCGCAAGCGGGTGGATGGGCGCGCCGAGGAGGCTAACGTACCACCGTTGGCTGAAGTGAGCAAGTCGAAAAAGGAGGGCAGGGCTTTGGGTGACTTTAACTCACTCATCTCCAGTCCGCGGCTTGGAGGAAGGGATAAGAAGAAGCTGAAGGGACAGAAAGAGCAGCAGTTGAAGGCCAAGAAGCTGAGTAAGGCCACTGCCAATAGTGAGTTCCAAGATAGTTCAGAAAGTGAGCCAGAGCTGTTCATCAGTGGGGATGAGCTGCTCAATCAGTGCCAGAGTGGTAAGAAGGGCTGGAAGAGTAAGAGGAACTTAAGAGCTGCCAGTGAACTGGATGAGATCAAGTGTCGAAAAGCCAATGAAAAGGAGGACCGAGGGCTGGGCAGCCAGGGGTTTGTGTATGTCATGGCCAACAAGCAACCACTGTGGAATGAAGCTACGCAGGTCTACCAGCTGGACTTTGGTGGGCGTGTCACACAGGAGTCTGCCAAGAACTTTCAAATTGAATTGGAGGGCAGACAGGTAAGAGAGCTCTTGTTCAAGAAATATCACTCACTGCATGTTATCTGTATACTGAAAAGATCATTACAAGTATGTAAGTGTTTTTACCTTCAGGGATAGATGCTAATAATTTTTAGCATGGGTCACCAAGCCCCTAAATTTGGAGGCCAAAGTACATTTTTGGTGGCCCAAATGTAAACCTCTCTAGTTCAGTCTATCTTTTTCGCCCCCCTTCCCCTTCATGCCTCTGCATCATACAAGCTGTTCCTTCCTTTCTTCACTTTTCTCATTCTTTTCTGTATTTTTTTTGTTAACGCTGAAATAACAATCATCTTTAAGGTTATTAAACTTCCACGGAAAGGGGGTAGATTTTTCTTTTAAGTATCTCACACCCAGTGTGGGAAAGATTGAGTGATGAGCGAGAGAGAGAGAGAGGAGTCATGACACTCAAAACACACAAGCACTATTTTGTTTTGACAAGGTAAAAGGTTATATATTTAATCTGCAACTGTGTATTCAAACTAAAAATTAAAGTAACGTGCCGTTTGCTTTTGGCCAGGCAAAGCAGCCTAAATGTCTTTTTTTTCATAAGCGGTCCACTCTCTGCGGTCACATTACTACCTCTCTCACCCAAGTAAGGGAGCGGTACTGTAGCGTGTGGCAAGCTGACATTAGCGTTGATGTAAAAATCTATCTATAAATTGCAGGAACGTCTTTCTGTCTGTCTGTCTGGGTGTTATGCGCATCGAACCATTAGTCCGATGGATTTCAAACTTGACAGGTGTCTTGCTACGGGCACGCGTAAGTGCAGTGCCAAGTTTGACGTTGTTTGGATTAGAAATGCAAAAGATATCGTCGGTAAAAGAAGCACACATTGGCTTTTGCCGCTCTAGCCGCTGGCCACTCCCCCTCTCACACTGCTCACTGACAGAGCTCAGCGCAGGACCAGACACAGAGAGGGTCATAGAAAGCAGCGGAGCTTTGGCAGCTAAAATGTGACATACACCTCAGACCCACAAAAATGTGCAAAGTAGCACTACTTTGGACTGTCTTTGATTTTGAATAAACAAATGACAATTCCCGAATTTAAGGACGTTTCAGAATCCCACACATGCAAAGCACAACCACAGACAACAAGTGGCAACCTGCACATCACACGCAGACTCCACATGCAGAACGCTTTACAACAGCGGGGGGGTGGGGGGTGTTACAGCCTTTGACTCTGTTCCTGCATTTATTATTATGCATTAATATCTATTAAATTGCTGTGAGCTGGCAGAACATAACGTAATCTTGGAGATTATTCCTTCACATCTCAGAGTTGAACCGGGCAGACACATCACCCTGGGTCGGGTTAATTAAGTCCACTGCTAACTTACCACACTAATAACATTACCGTCGCCAAAATACCCCGCGAATCATATCCATACTTCACCGTTAACCGTCAAGCCACTAAACCTGTATGGGAATTAACACCTGTGCTGAAATGTTAAATTTGTTAACGATCATACGACACGAGACAACGTCTCTCTCTCTGTCTCTCTCTCTGTCTCTCTCTCTCTCTCTCTCTCTCTCTCTCTCTCTCTCTCTCTGTCTCTCTCTCTCTCTATCTCTCTATCTCTCTGTCTCTCTCTCTCTCTCTCTCTCTCTCTCTCTCTCTCTCTCTCTCTCTCTCTCTCTCTCTCTCTCTCTCTCTCTCTCTCTGCACACACACACACACACATGGTCCGGTTCTGGTAACACAGATATGTGCTGATCAGCTCTCATAACGGGCCAGGTGGGTAGCGCACTGCCATGAGGCTAATGTCTGATTACTCTACATTTTCATTGTGATATTTTGTGATTACATTCTGAATCTGCAACGTTCTCTGTCAGGTAAATACAGTAGTAGGTAGGCTACAATGTCTTCCTCTGATGTAGACGTAGCCTACACTGTAAGTCAGTAGTAGGCTATAGGCTACAGTGGAGTACGTGGTTTGGGATCCTTCTGTAAGTAATTTTGGGATACAATTTGGTTTTGAAGAATTCTACAAGCGGCAATACCACAGGCCAAGCAATCGCCCGTTCCAAACAGGCACATTTTCAACGGGCTCTGTATTAGTGCATAGTGATACCCCAGCAGTTGTGGTCTTAAAATAAAACCAGAAGTTCTCTGTCTGAGACCGAGAAAACACTGAGTACAAATGCAGTCGATTGAGCGGACCACTAGGTTCGCGCCTCATGTTGGCTGGGCCCTTGGCGGCAGCCGCAGGTTCGGGTCCGACACCCGTTCCTTTGCTGCATGTCGTCTCCCCTCTGTCCCCTTTCCTGTCTTCAAGCTGTTCTGTCAATAAAGGCTATAAAAGCCCCAAATAATGCGGCCGATTTCGTGATAAGACTGAGTAATACAACACTGACGGGGTCTACCAACATGGCTCCGCATACCAGAAGTACTGGCAGGCGGGATTAAGACGGTAAACCAAGACGGGGTAAGAGAGGAGGGCTAACGTTAGGCTCAAGCTAACTCTTTAGCGGCCATCACTATGCAGCATTTTCCTCGGCAATGTAAAATCTCTGGTGAACCAAACAACATCATGATTTTTCCCAAAACAACATGGTTACAAAACAGCGGCGTTCCCGATAGCGCCATTGAAATTAAAGGGACGCTAGGTCCTCCAGTGTCATTCTTGGTGGCCACAGGGGCCACCTACTGTGGATATTTGGTGGCCACAGGCCAAAGGGCTATGCTTAATGTCAAACACTGACCTTCTACAATCTGTATTAACTTTTTGTTTGTTTGTTTTCTTTCAGGTGATGCAGTTTGGCAGGATTGATGGCAATGCCTACATCCTGGACTTCCAGTATCCCTTCTCTGCTGTGCAGGCCTTTGCAGTGGCTTTAGCCAATGTTACTCAACGCCTCAAATGAGATGTCCCATCCTTTCTTACCCTGAGTTATATCTGGGATTAAAATGCAATCTGTTGAAGGGGCACAGTTGTTTCATTTGAGATTAATAAACTTTGATTTTAGAGAGAAGACTTAAAGTAGCCCTGGTCATAGAGAGAGATACAATCATGCTGCACTACACAATGCTGCCACTAGAATTGGTGCAATAAGCATTGGCTGCATTTGCCAAGGATGCCCTCAGATATGCTCCGTTTGGCAGTCAGTGGCACCTTGTAATGCATGTAGGGCCAAAGAGCTGAGCTTTGGTAATCATCATGCAAATAAATGCTGCTTTAGCTAGAAGAAGCTTATAGACATGATAACCAATCGTTAAACTGAGAGAGGAACTGTCACGGTGCAGTTTTCAAAAGAAGCAGCAGTAATACTTGAAAACCACACTCTGGAGATCACAGTTGTTTTTTCCCAGGGCACACAGGTACTACTGGGCACTGAAATCCATTGCTGTACAAACTTCAGTGAAACAGTTACCACTTTATTATACTGCTTTTGCTTATAGGATTTTATTAAATGACTAAACATGGTGGAGGGTAGGAGGGTCTTTTGTTTTTGCTCTCTGCCATTCCTTTTGTTACTTTCTCAACCTATCATGGCTGGAATTGAGGCTTAGATATATGCATCATTTAGGTGAACAACTAAAAGGTCACACTTGTCCCTGTAGTAAAAGGAAGGTCAAGGAGTAAATCCAGATGAGGTGAACTGCAGTCTTTTCCACATAGTTTCCTGGGACTTTGAAGGAAGAAGAAATGTTACTCTGCTACATGGATTAATTTATATGTAAATGTTGTTCTTTATCTATTCAGATATGAATTTTAACATTAATGTTATTGTTTGTGATATACAATCTTCATACCCTGTCAACATGGTTTCAACTTTCCTGCTTTAATTGGGAGAAGTGGTGGCTGAATTTGAATATTGCTGTGTAGTCTGGAGTAATTCAGTAGGGAGGGTTATACTGAATAGCTTTGACTGATATATCCTGTTCTTAGTGAATTATCTATGGTGACATGGGCGCAAAAGAAGTCGCCAAGGCCTGGATTGAACAATTTAACCTCTGGCATGAAGTGATTTGTCACCTGCTGTCACTTCTGTGAAGTGAGTGTAGTTGGATGGGGCTGTCCCTGCTCTTTAAGACCACACTAAACATTTAAGCAAGGTACAGGAAATATTTTTGTATATTTCACCTATGCCATTTCATGCTCTTTTCTGAAGTCATGTAAATACATATCAGTCATATGTAAATGTTGTTAAGAAACTTGGGTGGTTTTGACAGATGTCTGTTTACACCTGTCTCCACTGTGTTTTAAATGTAATTTCAGGTGTGGAGCGACGCTGTACTGTTTTAAACAACAAAAGTTAACAATTAAGCTGAAATCATTGTCACTGAAACTTTGAAGTCAGAACTCCAATGAATAATGAAGCTATTGAAATCTGTTTATTTAGCAAGCTGACACTGAAATCTGAAAAGCTGTTTTTTTTTTTTTTTTTTTTTGTTTTTTTTCAGGCAGTAAACCTTGTGTGGGCAGGCGTAAATTAATAATTAAGGTTTTATCTGTTTAAGACAGTAGCCAAAAATCAATACAAAGGGCAGTAATATTAGGTAGGTGTGATTAGGGTCACCTCTAACCTTTGTGCCAAAATATGCATTTGCTAAAATTTGTAGTTGAAAAATATGGGCCTAGAGAGAAGTGTAACTTAATTCTTGATGTAAAAAAAAAAAAAAAAGCTTTCACTTTGGACCTGCTCTAGTGGTCCAGTTTTGTTCTCTGAATTGATGAGATTATTAAATTCTTTAGTGTGATCTTTCCATATCGCAACAAGATGGATGTCTGTCAGATGGGGGTTGTTGGGATGGGGATTGAAAAAGAATGTCAAAAAAAGTCTCTTTTGATCCTAAAGAATGAACAGAACATGAGCATGTCATAAAGAAAATATCCATCTTTTTGTTTTAGTTGTGCAATATTTTCTTAGGTGATAAAAAACTCCTTTGTCATCACTTTTGACCACCGTTTGATACCATTTATTTTAGTTCAGCATCTCAGTTTGCTGGTCTGTACATTTTTATTTATGAAATTATTTCCTGAAGGAGATATAGTATCTATACATACTGTATATTGTGGAGTTTTCTGAACATTTCTTTGTGTTGATAAAAATGTGTTACAAGTGTAGCCCACATTGTGAGATGGGAAAATGGGGTTAGGGGGGAGGGGGTTGGGAACATGCAGATTTTCTGTGTTTTGTGAAGTTTTCATTGGATGGAAAAGATGTGAATGAATAAGTGCCCAGTTTAGTGTAGTTGGTAGACTAGTTATGTAGAGTGTAACTGTCAAGTCAAGGTGTGTCTGTATTCAACTGTGCAGTCTACCAATCCCATCAGTGTTAAATCTAGTATCTTTAAACGTGTGGTCATGGCTTCTTACACACACACACACACACACACACACACACACACATACATACACACACACACCATCCACATAAGTTCACAAGTGTAAGCCACTGAGTTCATGTTCAGAATTGCCTATGGACTTTAGTTAAGGATTCACTTTAAACTGATTTCATGAGATGACCTGTTGTAGATATTGTAGGATTTGGCTTTTCTTTAGAAAAGGTATGTGCTTTGTATTTGTAGATGTAGACTTAAATGACAAAAACACTTGAAAAGAATTAGAGTCTGATTTGGTGACTGAACGTTTATAGTGAATGGATAGTAAGGCATGCCATGTAAATTATTTTATAATTGTATATGTCACGCATATTTTGAATAAAACGTCATTGTTTCAGAAAAATGCTGTGTCTTGTCTCCTAAATATATCCAGTATTCAATTCAGTGATGGCATCAAACCTAGCCAGCTATTGGATTAGAGTTTACACAAGGTGGCTCTATTATCTCAAACAGCAAACGTAACTTGTCATAGCAGGAAACGTAAATGGGTAGAACTAATACTTCAAACAATGGCCCAATTCAGTTGTCCCACTAAGGCAGGCATGTGAATGAACATGCACAATACCAGGACCCTGAAACTCCATAATAACGTAGGCCTACTATCTCAATTATGAGATTCTTTCTCATGATATTAAAATGATATATCGCCAATACCGGTGTTACACCGAAATCTGTGACCCATCGAGATCGGTGTCCCCCTACCTCAACCTGAACCAAACCCTTGTCCCTAACCTTAACTATGGAGGGGGGCTAGGCTTTTAACAGGAGGGACACAGATGACGGGTCACAGATTTCGGTGCAACACCGGGGTCATACTTGTGAGAAGGTTTCTTAGGGTAGGCCTATAACAATATTGACTTACTATAGTCACATTTATAAGAAAAATTACCATAATTATTAGGGATTCTCCACACCACTAGACTTTTATTCGGGTTTAAGTAGCCTATTTAGAAAAGGCTTTATATGTGCTTACATTTTAATGTAAAGGTAGTCACTGATGGGTTGTTATAAGCAAAATACAGTTTGTGAGTGGAAGACTAATATAATATATAGCCGCACATCCACGTTGATGTCTGTGGTATCCCTGCTGTCATTAAAAGGCAGCTGTCTGTCTCTGTCCGTGGTGCTGAACTCTGATTACGTGCCCCTCCTCCCTTGTGTTGCCTATGTGCTTCCGCCCCCTCTTCGTTTTTTTTTTCTTTCTTTGAACCTACACAAACAAAACAGCTTCGGCTGCATTTTCAATTAAACGACGTAACAATACAGATAGATCATTGTGCTGTATTCTATAGGCCGCGGACTGTTTCCCCATCGCCATTTTCAGCCGCCAGACGGCCCGGTGTAATAATGGACACCGACTACTCGTCCGGCTTGGAAAACCCTCTGTACAGCGAGCTGAAATACTTCTGTAGGAAGATAAAGGAGGCCTACAACGAGCTGAAGGAGGACCTGACACCTTACCGGGATGATCGCTTTTACAGGTGGGTCTCCTGTAACACTATGGCAGATTCAATTTGCCGCTGCGTTACAACATCATGGCTATTTTGGCGTTGTAGCCTATGCTGTGAATTATAATTTAGCAATCTGCACCTTGAGGCAGAACAGTTGTTGTATATTTATGAGCCTGTTGTGTTATGATGGTAGATGCAAACGAAAGGTATTAATCTTATGTGGAATTATACTCGTTTATATCATATGTTGTTGCTTTATGTTTTAGATGATGCCAGACTAAAAGGAGTAGAACAGTCCCAAAATAGATACATTTAAGAAAATATCAGTGGAAATGGGAAACATTGGTTAATATTTTGCATTTAAAATATTATCAGTAAATGCATTTATATACACAATTTTAGTAATCTCACAATTTAAATAAACGAGGTAGAGGCCTCTACCTCGTCTATTCCTCGTTTATTCCTATGAAAGGCAACAAGTGCTGTCTTGTGGAAGGGAATTTAACCATTGGCTAACTATATCTGCATTAAATGGTGGTGAATCACCATATGCCTACTTTAAAATGTCAATGTTGTCGTTCAAATTTGAATAAATTAACTAAAATCGTTTTTATAGCTCATTCGACTTTTTTTTATTTTTTATCTCATTAGAAATGAAAGTTGACGTATGACGTAGTAGTGCTACGCATGCGAACCTTCTTGTAGAGGACGTTAAGCCGTTCAGATAGCAGTTACCATCGAAGATTTTTTTTGCAAAATAAAATAAGTCTCAGCCACAAATTATATATGTATACCTAATGTCTGACATTGAAACACGACAGCTTCATAGACTTAACAAACACGTAACGTCGTTATATAAAAAGGGGGACTTATTTAGGAGGGAAGCCCCGTTGGCGTCACGTAACCAAAGTCCCTCCCATTCGATGACGTTGCACCCCAGTTGTCGCAGACTGATGTTGATACACGGATGTGGATTCACTGCAAAATTGTAACGTTTTTTCTCGGCACCGAGACTGCAAACCGAAAGAAATGGAGCTGTAAGTGTAAGGTTTGGTCAGCGGATACGCCCGAGATATGTCACCGATGTTTAGATGTGTGAGGGACAGTGATAGAACCACTGTTTAGCTATTGTCTGCCATCTGTTACTGCTAGCATAAACTAGCATGAAGCTAGCAGTGTTGACATTAGTAGGCTAACATTACCCACAAAAACTTTACTCACATTCGTTTGTTTCGCTCACTTTCTGCTTGTGGTTCTGGTGATTATCCTGTGTGTGTGTGTGTGTTGGTTAACTCTAACGAATGTCTCCCTGTGACAGATTGGCCCCTATGCGGCTCTACACCCTGTCCAAAAGACATTTTGTCTTGGTCTTCGTGTTTTTCCTGATCTGTTTTGGTCTCACAGTCTTCATTGGGATTGCAGGTATGGCTGATAAACATTACTGTGACACCGGCCAAGCTGGGTGTTTGGTCACAAGTCATTTTAACACAGACTTTAGGTTTTAAGATACAGAGAAAGTGAGGAAGTCATTGTGCTGACTCCATCACTTACTGTTATCAAGCACTGATAAAGGAATACTTAAAGAATGTTAGCTGTTTTTGTCACTATGCTGCTCCTTTCTGGATAGGAGTGGTTCAGTTTGTGAAAAATGTATTCATTGTGTTTTCTTAATTTCTCTAGGTCCTAGGATTATTGCTGAGCAGGAGCACAATGGTGATCAGTTACTTCTCAAAAACCTCTCAGTTAAGGTAAGATTACATGGTGTGTGTCACTGTAATAGAAAGCAGTGAACATCAGTGATATTTAATGTCAGGGATATATGTAATGAATGCAAACACTAAACGTTTGAAAAAATGATGGGTGGGTATTGTTAAAATTGTTTTGATACCATAAAGTTGATACTGGTTCCTGAACTATACTTTTTCAATATCAATTTTATAAAAATCCATTTTAACAAAAATAAATTACAACTTTACACATTACTGTCCTCCCCCCCCCCTCCCCATCTCCCTACACCTATACACTGTAGTCAAGCCTCTGAAAATACACACACACGTGAACCCCGTTTTTGTGCGTAACATTGTGTTTTTCTTGCATGCCTCTACGATGTGTGTTGTTAGACAGCCAATCACAAGCATTATTAGATCTTGGTACAAGCATGCTGCACGCTTATTGGCTCACTGACGCTGATGAGATTTACTCCTTAGGTATTGGAATTTGGTATTGAATGACAAGGCACTTTTCAATGTGTGTGTTACACATTGCTTTATCTCATCAAAATCTGTAAAACTGAAGCCATTTCTTATTGAAGGGAATGAATAGTAAATAACTGATTTTAAGAAGTGTTTTACTATTTTATTTATTATATTTGCTAAAATGTAATATAATTGTAATGTTAATATTTTGTTAGTATCACATTATTCTTTACCCTGTGATTCCAACCCTTCCACTCATAATTTAATGCACCGTCTTGTGTCAGGAGAATATCGTTGGGTTTTGTGTTATGATCTATTAGAGATGCCTTCTTACTGGAAAATCATCTTGTATGTTTTATGTGCTTCCATTAATAAGTATCTCTTATAATGATTAGTAAATTAATTATGTCATTCATCGTATGTTTTTCAGACTGGGCCCTTCAATCTAGTTTCTCCTCCTCTCACCACCTACAACCAGCAGCTATGGCTCACCTGTGTGATGCAGGCTGAACACAGCAATAGTAAGAGCACAGAATGAGCTACAGATAACAACTGTTTACTATGACAGTTGAATGTTGAGGGTGGATGACACTAACCTGACAATTTTGCAAACATGCTTTTTAATAACATTTTTTTACTGCTTTTTGCGTCAGTGGGAGACTTCCAGCAGCCCTTCGAAATCAATGTTGAACTAAAGGGAGTGATGCAGGACGCCAGCGTGATGCACATCAACAACATACACCAGAAATCACGAACGCTACACTGTGGGGCTGTAAGTGTAAATCAGCAAACCCAGCCACCTTCTGCGCTCACAGTATGCTGGATTGTCATTAATCATTTAGTCAGGCAGCATCAACCAGCATAGCAGTGTGAGTTTATGAAATGTCATTTAAGATATGAAATGAGGTTGCAGTATAGTGAGTGCAGAATTGAATTTGATCATTATCTATAGTAACATCCTCAGAGCAGTTTATTTATGCACAGTACAGTTGGATTGTTTAATGAACCGACAGTGACGCAGTGTTTCTTGGCTCTACTTGCAGAAATGTGATGAGATCATTGTGCTCCACCTTGGCTATCTAAACTACACCCAGTACCAGGTCATGGTCAGCTTCAAAGGCCTTGAAAATATCACATATGAAATCAAGATCAAGTTTGTGGTAAGTGACAAACACTGACAGGATTTTTTTCCCAGCTCATAAAACCAACTCTGTCATTTGGTCTTTTCGTTGCTGCATTGGATGTATTTTAATTTTTTTTTCAAGAAAGCTTGAGCTCGCAGGTGAGCACAGCCTTTTCACTCTTTTTGTTTCTTTCCATTTTGTTCTCGTTTTTAGTGGAAAACCTACAACCCCACCTTCTCGCAAGTGGAGATCTGGTTTCGTTTTGTCTTCGTGGTGTTGACCTTTATGGTGACGGTAAGAGCACGGATAACTTTTTACGGTCCTTTATCTTCATTAATATCACATAACCAGTATTCCAATCTGACCAAAACCTGACAGTGAACAAAAGATAACTAGTGTAAATCAGTGACTACAAATCTATATTTACCAAATGCAGGATTAACGTTTGTTTTTCTCTGCATGTCCAAGTGTATGTTTGCACACTCACTGAGGAAGTTTTCTATGAGGGACTGGGGCATAGAACAGAAGTGGATGTCTATCCTGCTCCCTTTGCTGCTACTCTACAATGGTGAGCTTCAGCAGTCCTATTTTACCCCTAAAACACAACCTGTACAATCTGGCATCCCCATTATAGCACCTTTTTTTTAACCATTACAGTTGCACATTTTTATGTTCATAGCCAAAGAGCTGTGGTTTTATGTGTCAACTGCAACTGTTGCATGTTTCCTGTCCATTGTAAATTGAACTTGAAGGTCAGGTGTGTTGCTTATTGTGTTTTGTTGCTTTTGCTGTTCAGATCCATTTTTCCCACTGTCATTCCTGGTGAACAGCTGGTTTCCAGGCACCTTGGACACTTTCTTCCAGGCTCTGTTCCTGTGCGCCCTGCTGCTCTTCTGGCTCTGTGTTTATCATGGCATCAGGGTTCAGGTGGGTTCTTTACTACACCTACACTTTAATGGTCTTTCTTTAATCTTTAGCGCATTACGAATCTTGTTTCTTGTGTTTAATGTTGTTTCTGTAGGGTGAGAGGAAATGTCTGACGTTCTACCTGCCTAAGCTGATCATTGTAGGTCTTCTGTGGCTTTCAGCAGTTACACTGGGCATATGGCAAACGTAAGTCTGACCCCACTGGCCACTAGCAGCCTGATTCAAATTTTGAATTACAACATGACTGAAAATATCTACTCTCTGTTTCTGAATTCACAGGGTTAATGAACTTCAAGACCCTACGTATCAGTATAAAGTCGACATAGTGAACTTTCAGGTGAGACTGCTATTTTTATGGTACAGGTTGTGTGGTAAAGGTGGTTGGACAGTATTGTTATATTTAGTATGTCAGTGTTTGTTTTCATTTGCACAGCAGTTTAATGAAGCCCCATGTTATTTTTTCCAGGGCATGAAGGTCTTCTTCCTGATTGTAGTTGCCCTCTACATCCTCTACCTGATCTTCCTGGTGGTCAGAGCTTGTTCTGAACTCAAGAACATGCCTTACTCAGGTATCACAGCATACCACACCTCTCTGCATTTGATTCAAGTCAAATGCTTTTACTAATATTGATGTGCTGTGTGTTTTCAATCACTAGATCTCCGGCTCAGGTTTTTGACAGCGTTGACGTTTGTGGTCCTTGTTATAAGGTGTGTTCTTAACGAAAATCCAAAACCTAAAAGGGGAAACTTTGTATGTGTGTTTTATTTAATTTATGTAAGAGTTTGATATGGCCCTTTGTGGTTAATTTGATCATGTCGTTCTTGTTGCTCTTTCTTCTCCAGCATGGTCATTCTCTACCTGAGGTTTGGTGCCAAGGCTCTCCAAGACAATTTTGTCGCTGAACTGTCTACTCATTACCAAAACTATATCCTTTCAAACAATATTTCTTTTCGACCATGATTTCACTTAAATACGTACCATGTGAGATGCCATGTTTATGTGTTAAATAGTGAGAAATGATTCCTTAACTCTAGACATACCAGCTGAATTTTTATCCTTCTATGGCCTACTCAACTTTTACCTGTACACATTGGCATTTGTGTATTCCCCCTCCAAAAATGCACTTTTTGGTAGGTAATACACTACAGTTGCAATTCAGTAGATAATTAAGATGATGAATTAATGTATTAACCCAACTGGCTTTGTTTAACTTCTCAGACTCCCAGTTGAAAGATAATCCTGCTTTTTCCATGCTGAATGACTCAGATGATGAAGTAATATACGGGTAAGTGTTTGTTTACTTAATTGCTTTTGTGAATTCTTACTCGTTGGTTTGGGAGGTAGTGTTCAATGTGAACTTGCATAACTAACGAGCTTATGTTTTCTTTGTCTTTGTAAAGGAGTGATTATGAAGACATGCCTTTACAAAACGGACGCGCTATCAAAGCAACCACGAAGTACCAGGATGAGAGTGACAGTGACTGATGAGATCTCTGACTGGCTTGTTGGCCCTCTTTTGTGTCCTGGTTGAAAACTATGAGAATACAATACAACAAACTATATCATGTGTATGTTTAAATAAGAAGTACCTGCATTGGCAGTAGGAAATGATATACTGTAAGTGTACATAACTATATTTTTAAAAAAAAAAGTTCAATGTCTACTGAATGTACTGTACTTTTACTGAAAGTTGGGGGATGTTGCCACTCAAACTTTTTTCTTCATTCTTTATGCTTTCAGTCTCATTGAAAACAAAAGACACAAAACTCTGATGTAAAACAATACAATTTTTACCTGTTTGTAAACTATTTTCCTCATAACATAACCAGTATTTCTTCACAACGTGCTAGTTAGAAATGATCGGGAAAAGTGCTAATATTAATTGGGGATTTGTGTTGTGTGAAGTCAATTTTTTATTTTTAATGCTTTTGCGTTGAACCACTGAAAATACGGAGAGCCTTAGCTGGAGTAGGTACCACTTCTTTCTTACCACTCCTCTTTCCAATTCTTTCCTTGAAAAGCAGCTTTGTAATTGCTCTTGTTTAAGAATTTAATTTATTTTGCTGAAAACACATTTGATACTGTATTATCTGACTACATGGGTGAATGGCTTTTGATGAATTGTGTGGATTTTACACAACTTTATGTAAATGGTCTACTGATTTATCATGTAACACATTTCTTATCTCCGCATATACAGTAGTTATACCATTGGCCAAATATACTGTATTTTGCCTTATGTAGAACATATTATTTTAAGTATTTAAGTGGGTTTTTTTTTCTTCTGTAACTTTCCTATATTGCTTACAATATGTGACTTGCTGTCCTTTCCATTATTTTATAAAACGGGAGTTATGGACAAAAATGGCAAAAACAAATGTGTTTCCATTCTCTACAAATATCTCAACATGTATTCTAATCAAGATGGTGCCTTGTCTTTAAATTTCTTCTTAACAGGCTGCAGTCTCAAATGTATAAATGCTTTGACATAAATTTACATTTTTTTATTATTTCAGTGTGAATGTAGTTTACAATGGTTTAAGGTGTTTAAATGAGATTGATTTTTGTCACTTCATGCGATGAAAGCTGTACATGTAGCACTCTGTCATGTCACATGTAAATAAAGCAAAGTATATAAAGCATAGTATTGTTTTAATTAATTGCACTTACTATCAAAACAAAATGTATTCAAATATAGGCAACATGACCAAACATAACATGCTGGTTCTGGAAAATACACAAAATCCTAAATATTGCAAACACTTCAGGTACATTGTAGTTGGTTCAGAGGGCCAGTCCAAAAACATTGACGATACAGTACATGGACTTGTTCTCCCATCTCACGGCACAGCTTCCTGTTGCGTGTAATACACAATACTTTTAGTATCACATCTGCATTAAAATATTTAAAGTCAGTGACAAAATATTACCAGCTTCTGAAAGCTGACCACTCAAAAGCTCAAGAGCACACTGATAGTTGCTGACAGAAGAGAAAACATTCTATTAAAAGAACAACATTACTACTGTATTTTACCATCACTTGAGTTGTCCCAGAAGCATGTGCTGGCTGTTTGCAGACCTGCTCCATTTTTCTGCGTGATGATACAGGTTACTGTGGGAAAACACACTATCTTTTAATACCAACTTCATAGCCTATGAACCCTGAGGATATTGTTGTACTGTAGCAGCGCATGTACCAATATATTTGAAAGGCTTTCCCAGCTTGCTGAGTTGACTGAGGCACTGCTCCACTACACTGGTGCTCCACTGGTTAACTCTGCTGTGCTGGTAGGCATTTCCTCCTATGGCTGCTTCTACTGACTACAGAGACAATTTAAACAAAGCGGTATTAAACATAAACTGATCAACACGTCATTCATTTAATAGCCTTACAATTATACTGTAATACAGGTAGTATATGTTACAAACCAATGACTTTGTAGTCTGCATCATATAATACATCTTAACTAGCAAAATATTATATTAAATTGCTCTAAATAAGCGTTAACCAATATTGTATAAAATTCTACAAGTACACGGACAGTGCCTAGCAACCGTTACAGTGTCCTTAGCAACCAACAGGTCACTCAACATAAAGTTGCAAGCTAGCGGTAGCAATGATCTGATAAAATCTAAACTTTGTGGATAAACCGAAAGGCATCATATCTTTTTGCTTACCTCTTTTATGATTTTGCTCACTTCTTCAACGACAAACGCAGTCTGGTGAGATACAAACAGTTCAGTTTAGCTAGCCAGTCGACAACAAACATTAACGTTGTAGCTAATACATTCATGGTCGACATGGCTGCTTGTCTTCTCGTTAACGTGAACTTACTTTCTTGCCAAACGATTATAAACCTTCAAAGTAATTCTTAGGTAATATCTGAGCGTTGTTTCTAGGTGACAAAAAAACAGCAATAACTAGTTTCAAGTATGAAACCTACCTCCTCTTCTGCCTGATACTCGTCCATTGCTACTGCCTCCGATGTGAAAGTTACCCTGGAATAAGACTTCCGGTCGGTTTCCTTCAGAATAAGTGAACCGACTCTTCTTTTTTTCTTTGTCGTTGCAGAAACACGAAATAATAAGTGATCTTCGGCAATGTGAAGTCATACAGCAGCCTTTTGTACAACAGAGAAAACGTGAATGAATTTTTTATTTATTTATTTTTACCTATGATTACCTATGATTTTTACTTGATAAATTATATCCTTATTTTTTTATTTTTATTTTTTTTCATTTGATTAATAGTAAACCATTGGATCAGTGCTACACATGCCTGGTAACGATATACTGAAAAAAATGGCGGCACTCCAGCCAAAAACCTGTCATCTAGGTAAAGGTATTATACATCCATGGGTTAACTGCATGTCACATTGATTGCACTACTGTAGCCACTCTAAAAAAAATAACACACACAAAAACAGATACTTGGATGTAACTGTATTTGAGTTGCCAGTAAATGTAAAAACGTAAACAGGGAAGACACCGCCCCCTGCTGGTCATTTACCGAAAACATTATTTAACATCAAAGTGAGACATATTTTTCACTTGCTCGCTGGCTAAGGTTAGCTAGGTAATTGGTTGTCCTCGCCGTCTAGAGGACAATTTCAGGTATGTTAATGCTTTAAGGAAACAGCTACTTTTAGATAGCGACCTTTAACATGATTCTCACAGTCTCTGGCATTAAATGTAATGTTCAGGATAACATTATAGCGTTTGCTAGTCGAGTTAATATGTTAACATTACGATGCTAACTGCTAGCTAGCTTCCCTCGGCTGGCTTATGGTAACATTAGCTAAAGTTGCATGGGACAACGTTAACAGAAGGTGTGAGATGTGTATTAGCAGTAGATATTTACACTCGTTCTGCTAAAGTTAAGCGTTTATGCAAACTAACTACATCAATTGCTATCTTAACCACAAAGGAAGCGCCCACTTGTAAAGTGTCAGAATTGTCTCAGTGAACTTGGACCAGGTAACTACGGTATAGTTACGGCAATGTTATGCTATTGATACTAACTAACGCTAAATATTAACATAAGAAAACTTTCCTTGTATTAACGTTAACGAGGTTCTCCTGAAATAACGTTACAGTGCGCTTTTTAATTGTGCAGTTTAGAAGTTCGCATTCATGTTGAAGTTCGCGTTAAAAGTCCAAATCAAAATCGGTTGTAATTTGCGTATTTTGGCATTACGTGTCTCACAATTTAAACTTGTTTTAAATCCAGAAACGTTTAACTTATTAATGAATACCATTTGCCATCAGCTTCCAAATTGAGACTTCGATTACTGACAGTACATTTATTTTGACAGAAAAGCCGGAAGTTTAAACGTTTCTGTTGCTAGCTTGATACACTATGTCTGGTGTCCACATATCGATGGTTTTATTGTAACGTTACTGCTAACATTGTGATATTTTGATGGATTTTACAAATTTTCTTAGATTTCCATGGGCTCTAAGTTGCCAATATTGAAATATGTACTTGAGTACAATGCAAAGTGTATGGCGTACAAGAGCTGCAGAAGTTTTAGACTGATTAGTTTCCGTCACCAGAGAGAGACAAAGCTTAATGTATCTTTGTGAAAGGGATAACTTTAGCTCTCGAAGGTAAACTTCTGTATTATGTTCATTTTCATCCGCACACACGATCCCATAATTAGACATATTTATACTAGCTAAATCTCAATTATATATTTAACTGAATAAACAAACAAGTCTGGCTCCATTAAAGCTATAAAGAGGATTTTAAGGTACTCTTTCGTAGTGATAGCTTATTGGGCAGTAGCACGTGACGTGATCAGAAATAGCTTTAACCCGCATTCACTGAAATAACGTTTCTAACAGAAGTCTGCGATGCAATATGTATTTCTTTTAGTTGCAGCCGATTAGTCATTGTTTGCAATTTGTTGGTATATTTTTGTAATTGTTGACATTATCATGTTGAACCGTGAGTGAGAGTAACCGTGCGGCGAACTACTCCTTTGCAGCCGACCCAATCACGGTATCGCTTCTCGGCCTTTTGGCTAAGATCAAGTGTAGTATCTGTTCTTATCAGTTTAATATCTGATACGTCCCCTACCCGGGGACCATATATTAAATTGATTTTTGGAACTGGGAGATGGAATAGGGGCTTGCTCCGTCCACTCCACGCATCGACCTGGTATTGCAGTATCTCCAGGAACGGTGCACTCCTCTCTAAATGTTGAATATTAAAGGACTACGTCAGTTGTGGAAAGCAAGATAAAGCTTTAGTGAAGCATCAACGTTTTCCAGGAAAATGTTCCTCAACATTGTTTTTTATTCGCGGTTAAGTTGTCGAGTTGTTTAAAGAGTGTAATCAGGCATATAGTATAAAAAGCAACATTGCAGATGATCTCAACCATCTATGATAGTATTTTGCGCCAGAAAGGGCTTGGGAGTAATGACGGTCAATAATGAAAAAAATGAAATACATTTGTCAAAATGTGTGTGTGTGTGTGTGTGTGTGTATATATATATATATATATATATATATATATATATATATGCATTTTATTTCAGTTATCTTAATTGTTTTTTCTTTGCTGTTATCCATACACAAAGAAGCTTACAGTGTTTATAGATATTCAATCCAATTTATTAAGCCTAGCTTAAACTAATGCAGTCTAGTACAACAGTGCTACCATAAATCCTTCCTTCCTGTAGGTTATCATGATCAGTTGTTTTGTTGAATCTGAAGTGTTTATTCAACTGCATGATCATTTTGGAGGCTACAGTTGGTGTTGCTGTTTAACTAGATTGCGTTTGTATTTGCAAAACAACCAGGGTTGTTCTCACTCCAGACCAATAGGTGGCAGTAGCAGGAATGTCCGTAGTCTACCAGAAGTAAACAAAGAACCCGGAAGTGGTTGTAATGTGAGAAACAAAAGTGTGTTTTTATTCTTTTCCACAGATTTCAAATGTGGATCAAAGCACTTTTGATTGCAGCTTTATTTAGCTTTGTCTCATTTGAACATGCTTGTTGGACTGTTACTCATTTGTTGGAGGTAAAATAGATATAACTGGTGAGCTTAGGTTGGCTTTTGATATGGAAATACAGCATTGCATGATGGGAAATATAACCATTATATATCAAGTCAAATGTAAGTAATCTTTGTCAGCCTTAGAACAAACGTGTTTCTTCTATATTAAACTCCTGTAGATTATCAGACCCTTTATAGACTCTGATTTTGGTCATTTTTGGATGGTCAGCTCCATCAGTCAGCATGGTGTGTGTGTGAAAGACTCCCCTGCCTCTAAGCTGTACAACTCATACTTACCTGGCAGGGGAGATACCATGATCAACAAGGTGGTTCACCCAGGTTGAGGCTTAGCCATTGCACTCCGGCTTGAGCTGACGTCTGCGAATTCCCCAAATGTGGGAATCTCGACTGCATAATTTATGGTAGTGGGGGACTGCGTTCGCGCTCTCCCCTGATAACATGTGAAATGAAAATACAAATTACTTTCCATGTAAGCCTAGGGAAAACACTGATATAACCCTCATGCGTAGTTTAAGTTAATTCAGTTTCAGTGAATCATGCTGCAGTAATGTGAAATCACAGTCACCACGGCTCTCTGTTGTTGATAGGACAGCCATGGGCGTAAACTGTAAGTCAGTGAAGAAGAGAAGAATCAGACAGTTCACTTTATTGTTCTGATGAAACATGTCTTGAACTAATCTGAAAGTTGACAATTTGCTGAAAAAAATCAGCGAATGAACGCATTGTGTAGTACGAGATAACATTAGGAAAGTCTGTTCTGGCTCAAATGTTCAGTATAGGGTTGAATCATGCTGTCAGCTCTGTTCCACACTAGAGGCTACCGAAGCTCTTTAGTTGTTGTTGTGTAGCCTAGTTTGTCGCCAGAACGTAAAAACACATTATATTCTCCCACAGAGAACTCAGTTTGGATGTCTCAGTTGCATGTTTTAACATTTGCAAAAGTTTCCGACATTTGTTCTCGGTCTTTTTATGCTGCAACTTTGTTTGGCTGTAAGTTAGATCCATGTTTCTGATGATTTATGTTGTTGCTGGACCAGAGCGTGCCACGTGACCAAGACGATTCCCACGCGCCGCATTATGAATCCCCCGTTTATAAGTTTACTTATTTTGTGCGTTTTGCATGGTATTTAACTGGTAACACGTTTATCGAGCTTGTTTTCAGTTTTACTGAGTGTCGCTTAAACACATCATTCACTGCCAGACCTCTCAGTGAGGTAATCGTTCGGCAAACTACTCCTTTACAGCCGACCCATTCACGGTATCGCTTCTCGGTCTTTTGGCTAAGATCAAGTGTACTATCTGTTCTTATCAGTTTAATATCTGGTATGTCCCCTACCCGGGGACCATATATTAAATTGTTTTTTGGAACTGGGAGATAGAATAGGGGCTTGCTTTGTCCACTCCACGCATCGACCTGGTATTGCAGTACCTCCAGGAACGACGCACCCCCCTATAACTGTAAAAATATAACAAGGCATCGGTAAATTCAACGGAAACTCGGAGCAGACAATAAAAGGTATTTCGTGTTATTTACAGGGCCATCAACATGTTATACACGACTCATACCTGAGCTTGATAGCAGCACTACAAGGCAGCATTCTTTAGCATTAATGTCACAATACAGTCTGCATGGATCGGTATTCGGATTCTTTTCTTTTGAACCTAACTTTTATAACTTACTAGCCAAGAGATATTAAAGGCATTTTATCATTACCCTCTTGAGTGCCTAAGATTCCTTCAACAATATTAATGTGACTGTTTCAGGCAAATAATAATAAAGTTTAATTAAAGTAAGATCATCATGTAGGAAGAAAACAAATGATTGGTGAAATAAACTTATTTAATGTGGAAACAAATTCTGGGCAATGGCCCTGAACAATGATATTTATTTATTTCGTCCTGCTTTTATTTTTCAATCTTTTACTCAAACATGACATTTCTTGTGGTCATCAAAGATTAAGTGATGTTTTGGGGTTAAATGTTAAACAAAATGACTTTAAATTTGAAAAGGTCACGGTTATTGCCAAATCCACTGAAAGATAACGCCCAACCTTTGTCTCATTATAGCTCTTTATTTTGGTTCTCTGTGCTTTCATCATCCATAAAAAATGTACATAAATGTAAAAAATGTAATGTAAAAATGGCAACTCAAAACAGCTATTTAAACTAATATCAAGTAAAAAGCAATGAAAATGTAGTCAACGAATTTCATAATGGACATAATTAAAAGACATCACAAATTAAGCCAACACAGTACACACATTTTTTACTTACGTTTTTTTCACATTATTGTAACAAAAAGAGGAATTGCTCCATTTCAGTCTACAGTTAAAACATTGCAAACCGTGTTCATCTAAAGACTGTCCTAAGTCCAAGAAGCAAGACTTCTTTGAAACAGTTGAGTATTATTTCTGCGTGACGGTGAATGAGTTCTGGTCCATTAACTCGCCAACTCTCTCCTGGAGGGTCTGAACCACCTCTGCCAGGATGAAGAGGTGTGTGTCGTCAAGGTCCTTGAGGATGAACTTCTTTCCCAGGGCCATTTTTTCATCCAAGTAGAGGAGGAACTGTTTCATGGCAGGATCACTGGTCCAGTGAGCAGAGGGGAGCAAGGGGAACAACTATAAGTTCTGCACAAATGTAAATGTATACCGTACTTGGCTAGATAGTACATTTCATCATACGAGTTTTATTTGCGTGTAGCAGCATCAGTAGAGGCATATCATTTTCATCAGATTTACAATTTCCCTTACCATTCAACAAGAACACCTTTGTGTACGTTGACCATGTTGACAGGTGCAGAGAAACCAGCAGTCAATCAAATGTAAATGCTCAAAACCTGCAGCACAATAAATAAATGATGTGTTAACGTTACTTTCCTGACCGTAAACATGAGAAGCTAACGGAGCAATAGGTAAAGCCAGGACTGTAAATTCCAGTCAAGAAACATAAGCCAAAAATCACAAAGTTGGCCTGTTTGGGTCTCGGTCTCTTTTTAATGAGACAATTTTCTTAACATAACGTAACCTCAGAAAAAAATAATAATAATGGCGGTGTTTAAGAACACATCTGCTAGCGTTAGCTTTTGATTTGACCCTGGTTAGCTTGTTAGCCCTAACGTTGGATATTCTGCTAAGTACTGTGATTTTTAAATATTAAACAGAACACGCTACCATTAAAGATTTAGATACCTCGCTAGTACATTCAAAATGAGTTAATTAGGACGAAAGACGGACTTTCACCAACCTGATAGCTGGCTGCGGCTGTTTCCTAAACAGTTTCAAAGCATTGTGGAATGGACGTGGGGTGACGTACGGTCTGTACCGAGGGACAATCTTCTGCAATCCAAATATGCGCATGTGACATAAAACTAGTATATTAAAGTATCGTCAGAGACAGTTTAGAAAGGGGATCTATCGTAAGTTATTTTTATGGTTCCCACTTGCTTAGAGAAAGCTTTGTGCTTTCATTTTAGTACCACTTATCATAGTTACACTGTATTTATCAATGATGATACAGGTTCATTTTGTGGTGGGTAATATGGATAACATTTCTATCACAATGATGTAATAATTACATATCTTTGTATCGTTATATAACATTATAGAGTACATTTTTATGAGCATCCATTGTAAAGCTGTTGATAAATAAAATAACCAATTGGGAATGCCTGCTTTTGGTCAATCCAGTGTATTAAATAATTGACAAACAAAGGTATATCATCACATTGATGCAAAAATTATATAAAAGTCCACTATTGCCATAAAGCAGTAATGCTAAATGACATTACATGTCCAACAACAGTCTAATACGTACAGGGTGTAATAGTGCACAATAATATAAGTGTAGTATTAATTTTGTTTAAAAAAAAAAAATGAGAGAGAGGGATATGCATTGCAAAGTGGCTTTGAGATGAAAATGATGCAGCACATAGACAAGTCCGACTCAAACTTCATACATTTATTCATTGTCAGCATTGCTATTGGCAATTTGGACTAAAAACCCATGGATATTTAAAACCAATTGCTTGATTAGTCCCATACAAATAATTCAAGCAACCTAAACTAATATTAATACAGGTCCATTTGAGGTAAAGTTCAGGAAGGAATATGTTTTGGCAGACAATATGATAGTGATATGGTAGTTATAATAAAATACATACATTTAAAAAATAAAATCTTAAACCACTGTGGTCAAAAATACTCGAGTGGCAAAGACATGTCAGTGCATCTGTAAGTAAATATTGTATGAGCAATATGTGTCATATGGTAAACCAGTAAATCAAAGATGAAATGGAGAAAGTGACAGAAAATTAAAATCTAGAAAAAAAATTCAATTATTTGAAGGTCAGAGTAGTAATTATGTTCTTTAAAAATTTGAACAATCTTAAAAGATCTGACTCACTAGAGAGAGACCAATCTAGGAGGATGGTTCTTTTTCATCACAACTTACGACTCTTCACAGAAATCCACCATTGAGTAAAATACAGTTAATTTTCCTAATTATACTATGATCAAATTAGTAGTTGTGTTTTTTTGTGATCACATTTTTTTATTTTCTGAAAGGAGCAAGGACATGTTTATGTTAATGTAAACAAGGAGAGGCAGTTATGTTTCCATTTGGTTTTTTTTTGGGGGGGGGGGGGGAATCAGTGCTCTCCCCCATTTCAAGTGTTTATCAGTGCGTTTGTGTTCATATATTTCAGTCAGTGGCTGATATAGCTCTGCAGTGCTTCTAGGATGAACTGGAGGCTCCGCTTGTACAGAAATGAGTCCTTCTTCTCCGGCTTGCAGATGTTAAGATGATCTACGTCTACCTCGATGAGCTCCCCGATGCCGAGATCTGAAACCAAACCAGAGCAGACTCAAGGTAACAGCTAAAAGGACAATATTACTGTCATATCTATCTCAGATCTATGCTCTTTTTGCTAATGCATTCATATTTAAGCTATACATCATATGTATACACGTCTTATTTCCCATGTGCATTAATGTTACATACTTGCTGACTGTGTTGGTACCACTAGTATCTTGATCATGGGACCAATGTTTGTCGGCAGCGTCTCTGCAAAGCTCAGCACCTTGATTTCCTTTTCTTTTGCCATGTTCAGGAAGTTCTCATTCAGGTTGCGCAGTGCTGGTGAGTCTTAAAAACACATGGACAACGTCTCACAATAGATATTTAACAATTTCTAACAGTCTTTGACCTAGGAATGAATTTTATTCACTTACCTTTACAAAGTTCTCTGACTTCTACAGAGGGAAAGAGGAGATATCTGACGTTGACTGAGTACTCTGCCATAAAGGTGCCATGGTGTGGAACACTATAGAACATAATGCCTTTGGTGTTCTTTAACAGTCCATGCATATCTGGGTCCTCTGAGGCATCCAGCAGCATTTTCTTCACAAGCAATCCTGATGGAAAAATCAAACACAAGAGGATACAAACAGACAGTGAGCACAACTTTTGTGAGGTATGAAATAAGACTGAGCCATTTGTTTTTCATGATGCATTCAAGGGATTTGAGTACAAATCTAACATGCTTGTGGAAAGAAAGTTCCGACAGAATACCTCCCATGCTGTGGGCTACCCAGACCACAGGCCTCTCTCCAACTCCTGCCAGCTTTAACTTCTTTAGCAGCTCTCGACTTCTGTAGGCCAAGGACTTCCTGAAGAGACCAAAGCAAAGAATGAATCAACAGTTCATTTATTGAGAGTCTGTTGGAATTGTGCATAATGAAAACATTTGAGATAACAAAACATTTAATTTGACTAAGAATTGTAACCTAATTAGCTTTAAATAGTCATGATGTTGGATGAGCTGTGCAAAATATGAAGGTTATTACTACTGGTAAGGAACCAAAGTCACTTGCACAATCCTATAATATTTTATACCGAATCACCAGTGGACACATGAAGAAACTCCCGATTCCTCACCTCTGATTCTCAGCGGGACATTTGGCCATCCAGTCACTGAGATGACTGTCATACTCCACAGATAGTACTCTCAGATTTGGACAATCAGCAGCCAACCATGACTGTCAATAAAAGAGGACACAATAACACAGAAGAACAACAGTTAGAGATGATTAATACCCTCAACATTATTCAAAATCTTTGTGAGACCTCACATTTTATTGAGCAAAAACTATTGAGTCTCCCCTAAAGCCAGACGGACCAATCCATAGTTGTTCCAAAGATTTCATTTAATTGTACATGTAGGGGGAAAAAACATGAAAAGACACTTCATGGTGATCCGTAATACTCCACAGTAATTAGAGGAATTAGGTGGATTTATCACCTTTGGCCAGCACTCTGTGTAGTCGTCCCTGCTTTCTGCTTCCTTCTCTTCCTCTAACATATTGCGGTCCTTCTGCCTCCATGTCTTAAAAGCTGCCCCGAGAATCCCATGGATGAAGAGCACGTCTGCTTTGATTGGCTGGCTGGAAATTAACACATAGTCAAATATTATTGTTGGTGTACATATGAAATTAAACTAATACTTTATAAAGAATAATGTAACAGTAGAATTAATCGTTTTCCTACTTGCAACGTGTTTGTGGGTGGAGGATATAGACACCGTCTTGGTATTTCTCTTTTACCGTCTCCCTATCCAGGTTGGCCAGAGCACGGGCTGCATGAGATGCCTGCATAACATGAGGAGACTGCATCATCTCAGCCAGGACAGATACCCAGCCTGAAGGTGTTACATAGTTAATGAAGAAAGAAAAAAAAATATTGGATGTATTATAATCTTTTCTGTTTTTAATTAATACATTTGGGACAGAAAGTATTAAAAACAGAGATAAAACAAACAACTGTGAACAAGTATGAATACTGTAAAGCATGTTTTGGTTGACTAACAGTTGATAGCTGTGTGGACAACATTAAAACTGTTGACATTTGGATGATGAAGTCTTTGGAATAGTGAATATGTAATCTGTGGATGAAATAACATTGTATCCACACATACATTACATCATTGTCATTAAACCCAGTCAAGATTACACATAACAAGAACCCTCTATGGAATAATCAGATGAGTTGCAGACTTACCAGACTGGGTTATGGCCTGGTGAACACCTTCATTGAGTGCCAAATTTCCTATGATACGAACAATGTTCCTCTGAATCTTCAGGGAGTCTCTACGAAGCTGATAAACCCTCTGGAGGAGCTGCAGACCCCCGTTGGCAACTATGTGGTCACAGTGGCTCTGGACCTGCAGACAGGATGTGTTTCAGTAAGTTCAGAACATTTATTCACCTTACTTAGCAATCAAAATCAACCGCAGTCTCCGCAGGAGTTATTCCACTGAGATTGTTGTTCAGGTATTCACCAAATTAACTGTTGAGGTAAAAGTTGTTTCTGTTCAGAAAACTATAAAATTCAATTCAGTTCAGTGTGCAGTGGACACAATTAAAGCACTGTTCTATAAATACTAATGCTGCCAATAGTGCCTCCAACCATGAAACCATGAAGAATCCACTGAATTTACTGAACTAAACAAAAGGTGGTTTGTGTTGTTATTGAGCTTGTTGGGGGAAGATACACAATATGTGCTGTTAAATGCACTTCTGTGTTGTGTTTAACAGATAATTGGAGTTAGATCATGTTTAGATGCGTCATATGGCCATCATTACCTTTGAGTGCTGTACCAATGCCTGTAGGCAGAAGGATTCCACCTTCTCAGAGGGAACAGAGGTGAGGCTCTGGGCGTAAGGCAGCCCATTACCTCCAAAACACCACAGACCACCCTGCGACATAGGAAGGTGTATGCATTAGTAAGAGGATTTAAATATTTGAATTTTCAACCTTTTTTGAACACTTTACAAAAGACTATGTAGAAGTGCATATGTGAGTCCATGTTTCCTTCTCAATTACCCGTTGTGCTGCCAAGGACTGAGTGCTCTCTCTGAGGGCCAGTGACGTGAAGTACTGAACACATTTGTCCACCTCAGACTGAGGCAGAGATGCCAGCAGCTGCCTCAGTCCATCCTCTGCTGACAAACCCTGTGAAGAAGTCAACACACCTAGTTATCATCTTATATACCTGTGAGATTTAATTTAAAGCTAAGGTAAAGGATCAATAGTGATGAATATCTTGTGCAGAAAATACAAATATAAAAATGTATATCCCATTATGTTTAGTATAGAAACAAAGTCTGTGAATAAGTGTGCTTTGCAAGTAATAGAGATATCGAGGCATTCTACATAATAGACAGATCAACAGAGATACTTACATCCTCAAGGTCAGGCAGTGCAGGTGAGCGCAAGAAGAATCTAAGGTCTACCTGAGGAGTCCGGGCCAGGCCCACTGCTGTTCCTTGGTCTATAACCTGGGCTGCTGTCTGGTACTGGTAGTCTGAGTTATTGACAACAGGTATGAACTAATCCCACTTTACTTGTTGTATATACTGTAAGCCTGAAGTGATGCGCAACAATTTCTATGTATTTTACCGTGCCAGTGGTGATTTTCTGCAAGTTCTTGAATAGCCTGTAGTCTGATGGCTTTGTTGGCTGACCGTGTCCTCTTGAGTAAAACCCATAATGCCACCTCATGTGGGTCTGCATCTACGTGGCTGAAGTGCTCTAAGACATACAAATAGAGAGCATAATGACTGGCTGAACATTTCACAGAACAAAGTGGATACAGGGTACTACAAATACTCCTAAAAGGCACTGTGAAATTGCATTCCAACTATATCTACCGTGACTAACTACTAGTATCTCTACAGCATCAATTTCAGATTATTACAACAGCCAGGAGGTTACAAACCTTGTGGTCTCAAACCTTGTGTCATCAACTTGGCAGCTATTTATTTTTAAAAAGTCAAAAGTTAATTTATTAGATGTCTTACATGTCTCGTATTTCTATAATGTTAAAGGGATACTTCACCGATTTAGCATTAAGCTTTGTATCAGTAGAAACACGGTAGTATTTTTGAATGACCGTGCTTCCCTCCCTCATGTCCCCGAGACGAGAGATCTCTGTATTGTGGGTCTGGAAAAAAATCTTCCGATGACGTAAAACGACGATTTTTGCGTCATCGGAAGATTTTTTTTCCCAGAGGCAATGGACTACAGGCAGTAGTAGGAGCTACTTACACATGTTTTCAACCCGCCCATAGGGGGTTGGACTGTCGTCTTTCTCCGAAGATTCCCGAACGAACGAGTGTCAGTCATCTCGAATCTTCGCTACTGGCTTCTTAGCAGAAAACTTTAGATAGATAGATTTATTCATCCTGAAGGACATTTTAGAACAACAATTATGTGCATTCAAACTACCGCACACATGTACCACTGGGATACATTGGTACAGATCGGAGAATATGCAGGAAACTTTATTACAGACGGAATACTTGACACAGCTTCGCCCGCCTGCTATGGAGACCAGCGGTGTTGCACGATGCCTTTGGCCGGTAAAGGGACATCATCAGCGGGGAAGTTGAACGAGTGGAAAGCTAACGCTAGCCGGCCACCTGTTCCATCAATCCTGCTTACAAGTGTCCGCTCATTAGACAACAAACTGGACTACATCCAACTTCAACGAAACTCCCAACGCGAGTTCAGAGACTGCTGTGTTTTTGTTGTGGAAACATTGCTGAACAACAGTGTACGGGACTATCCAGCTACCAGGCCGGCTGCTCTGTCGCCGGATAAGACTAGCTAGTGGAGGTGGGCTTGTATCTTGTAACTAACTGCTAACTGCTGGTGGAGTTTGTGACTGTTAAATGCCGACCATTCTACATTCCACGCAAATTTACGGCTCTGTTTATACTCTGTATTTATATGGTATAGCCCACCAAGCGCTAATGCTAGTAGCTATGCGTTAGCTGAACTTTACAGAGCCTATAATGTGTGTGCACTAAATGTAGCCTGTTTCGTATGTCGTTTTTATATAATGTCGTTTTTATATATTTTAATTGTGTAACCACTTGAGCCACGGTGAAAAGTTGTTTCGTGTATATGGTTGAAATGACAATAAAACACACTTGAGTTGAGTTGACTGTCTCACTGTCTGTCTGTCTGTCTGTAAATGGTAGGTGTGGCTTGGGAGTGGACGCTAAAGCAGCGAAGCAAGTGCATTCTGGGATTTGGTGTCTTTCATCCACATGAGCCAAAAACACATTTTCTGGCTTTTCTCAGCCTAGAAGCCACCAATTTAAAAAAAAAAAAAAAAAATCACATTTCTACTACATAAGTGACCCAATTTAAAGATATATTCATCTTTCCAACGGTGAAATATCCCTTTAAACAAGCTGTGTATTTACAATTAGAGTGATTAATACAGAGCTAATATAAGGTGGACAAAGTATTCATGTATATTACAGACAATTGCCAATGTGCACATTAGTGCACAAACTATGAGACATTCAAAACAGGATGTGAATGTACAAGGCAGGTGTTTCCTTTTGCCTTAATGTGCACACCCCACATAAAAATGAGTGGGCAACTGTAGTTTTCTGAGAATAAATGTTTGTGCTTCTATTAGCAGCAACTTCTGCTTTCCAATCTTAGAAACATTAGAAACAGGGCCAGTACTACGTTCACACACTGTGCACTTTTAGTGTGATTTTCAGGTGAACTGGTACAGTATAATGATAACCTTTGGTTTCTTACCGTCTAGTGTTTGCAGGAAAACCCTAGATGATAGTTCCAGAAACCGCCTTGCTGCTTTATGAAGTTCCCTCCTTGCTTTGTGTGTGAGCCCTAGACACATAGTGTAAAAGTCAACCAAGGTAACAGAAGCCATTTAGTAATGGTTGCTAGTAGGCATCTCAGTATATAGGTTGGTAGTTGATCGTTTCCATTAAATAAGAGAAACTTGACCAGTGGAAGTGAGATCACCCAACAGACTGACCCGATTATTCAAGCAGGAAAGATAGTAGAGAGGGGAAGGAAGGAAAGACAGTTATGATAACAGACATCACTGGGCACCTGCACATGGCAAACTCAGTACGACTTTGTGCTCATACAAGAAAAAGGAAAAAAAGAAAGCCACTCAGCATATTCCTGATGTCACCCAGATGGTCTGGGAAGTCCAAAAACAAAACATCTAAACTAAAACGAAATCTCAAAATGGTCTTAATTCTTTTCAGTTGTCCCAGTTTAGCAATAAAGTCTAGATGGATGACATTCAGTACCTGCAGTAAGGTTTTCGTTTTCATCTGAGGGAGTGGCTCTCAGATAGATGTAAGACTTGTATTTCTCCTGAAGAATGGCACTAGTGTCAATGGTCACAGCCTTGTTCAAGGCCACCACTTCATATGTGATCAAAAGACAGCCTCTGTAGAAAGGGAATGGATAAGATGAGGCCGTCTTTTCGCACATTTTTTTTTACCATTGAAGACAAGGATTAAAATCTGTATGCGAAATACTGTAACAAACTTACCCCGAGACAACGGCACCAGTTACTTTAGCAACCTTCCCTAAATGTCAGCAGAAAAATGAATCTATATTAGATAAAATTGGATAACGTTAAGGGTTTTAAGCTGTAACTTTACTCACAGAAGCATTAAGGTTGAATCCATGTAATTAGATATCGGAGATTGCAGACAATAAGCAGTATACACGTAGGCCAGTTATGTCTAATAACTTACTTAAATCCTTCCACTGAAGCACTTTCCTCACTCCAGGCGGCCCAGCTGTGCTCAGTCTCCGACAGCGGATTAAGCGTAGAGCTGCACCAGACATCCTCCGCCTGCATGTCACCCGGTATGTTTAGGATACGTTAATCAGTCCACCACAGAGGAATAACAACTTATTTCAAGCACACTGGAAACTTACATATCATAGGGCCAGACGTGAGACCAATTATACTTTTGCTAAAACTAATTTAACGTAACGCACGTATAAATAGCGGTCTAGTAGTTAACGTTACGCTACCTGGTGCACAATTACCCTGGTAATCCAGCTACAAGGCTCCAGCTACAAGACTCTAGCTAATTACCAAACAAGCATACAGTATCAACATTAAACCAATGTGTGAACCAACTAACGTTAGAGTAAACTAACTAATGTAAGACATAAACTCATTCACAAGTCCTCTTACTAACTGCTGTTCACTTGGAATTACTGCCACCTCAACTGTCAGTCATTCAGCTTGATGTCACACTAAAGCAAGCTGTGTGACATTCATAACGCTAACATAAACACTAAAGTTATACTGTAACAACGGGTCAAGCTAAGTTACCCGTTAGCTAACACTAACAAACTAAGATTAGCTTTTGGCTAACGTTTCACTTTTAGGGCTTTCCGCCAGCTTACTAACAGTTAACTACCCAGCTAGCCGATTAAGGTAACCATTTTCTTGCGGTTTCATTTTCATTATTAAACAGACATTACCTTATTTATAGAGGACTACCGTGATGTTCTTGACTGCAGCGCCCGGCCCGGACCGTTCATAAACACTTGTCTCACAAATAACACGTCATCAAACGCGAGCAGATTTTTAAATAGTAACAGAAAGATACTGAACGTATGCAGTAATAATTTGTGTGTTGCGTTATTATTTAGATTTACTCAACATGCAATACAATATCTGTGAGGATGTGTTTTAGCTGTTAGGAGGGCGGGTCATCTTTTCGTCCTGTACCAAACTTTATTGTGGTTTACCATATCCCCCATCAGGAAATAGTAGTCAGACTGGACATAAAAATAATCTGCATAAAAACACCTGCAGTCCATTACAACAATCATACAACAAATACAAACTATTGTAAATATTATAATGTTCAAAGAAAGATGTTGATGCCAGATGCTAGTTTGTGGTGTTTTTTTTAATAAGGTAGTTCCTTTATTGTCCCCACAAATGGACAACATCACAATGTAATATTGTACATCGACACCACAATCTCAAAATAATATCAAACTTTTGTCTAGCCCAGTCAACTAAAACTGCACTGGTTGACTTGGGTTGCAATATTTTACAGGTGTGCATGTTATTATTATGTTATTATTATTGTGTTGCATTGCCCAGCAAACACCCTACAGACCACAGTTGTTATGCTTTTGATTCTAGCTTTTATTGCATTAATTTATGAGCAAAGCTCAGTAAATTACACTCAAATATAAAATACAAAAACTTCTGACACATAATAACTTTCTGTGTATCTTTCTCTCAAGCTCACACATACTGTACTTGCAAACTCAGGCACACTAAATTACTTTGAACGCCACACACCCCCACATACCACAGCTCTGTAAAAAACATGTGTGAGACAGCAATTAAAACATCAAATGAGATAAAGGCTGTCCCCACCAGGTTTTGCATGGAAACACAACTATTAAATACAAGTTAACAAACACACACACACACACACACACACACACACACACACACACACACACACACACACACACACACACATTGTCTTCCTTTGGGGTACACATACACAACCATGCTCTCTTTTGCATAGTGATTATGATCAGCAGGGACAAAGGAGAAATGCCCAGTCATCAGTATGTATTTGTAGATTTTTGCCTTGTCTAAACTATACAAAGATTCTGTGCAAGCATACATTAGTGTCAATCACCACTAATTACAGACTGCTAATTTTCAAGACAAATCATCTCTGTTCATAAGCAGCCATTGCCACATTGCTGAGCATGTGAGCGGACTGTTTTAAAATATTTTTCCTCAATATTTATTAATAAAGGATGCTTATGTGAACACTAGATATATATTAACAAACCGAAATACATACAAAACTGATGGTTGCAGGACACACAATTGACCTTGATGTCTTTGCTGGCTCCACTCTGCTCCACCTGGTCATATAAAGCAGTACAGATTTAGTCCAATATCATTTGTGAATCCATTTACAACTCTCTCTCATCTAGTTAGAGTCAGCCTGGTGCTCTGCTCAGGTGCATGTTTCTTGATAAGCTCTAATAATGCTCTCATAAGCTGGAGGTGGGGTCTGTGTAGCATGGAAACCCCTCAGGCCATTGTTCCCCCAAAACGACTCCGGTCTGGGTGGGGTGGCAGCTGGCTGGGCTGCTGTTTGAGCTGATCCAGTTGACGTGGTCAGAGTTGGTGTACGGGGCAGCGTTGTCTGGCTCCCCTCCTCTGCCTCCCTTGCGATTTGGCTGCACTGGAGGAGAGGGTGGAAGGTAGAAGCCCTGAAGCTGGATTTGTGCCCCAGTGGGTCGAGGTGATCTGGGGAGGAAGTCTGGCGGTGGAAGCTGAAAGCAGCACTGACCAAACTGTTGTTGCTGCGCCGGTCATAGCTGCTGTTGCGGTTAAAGCCTGGGCGGTTGCGGGAAGCCGTGCGTGATTGGCGAGGAGGGCGGCGGGTGATGCTGGCCGAGCCTGCTCTGCGTCGGGACATCCAGGTCAAGATCACGTAAACCAAGGCCCCCAAGACAAGGCCCACCGCCATGGACACACAGAAAGCAATGATCAAAGGGACTGTGAAGAGAGAAACGTATCCAAATTATATTTTATCATCTGTGCTTCAATGTATTTTTGATGGATCCTTCACAAACACCCTCCATATATTTGGGTTCTACTTGATTTTTTTTTTTTTTTATCTCCTCTGCCCAATTCACTTATTTACTCTTCAGGTTCACTGTGAGGGACAATAGTTTAATAATAGTTATGTACAGTACATGCAGTACAATCTAAATACACTTTAAAATTAGTCTTTTTATTATTATTCTCTGAGAATGGAAGGAATTTTAATTAGAATATATGCGTTTATCAAGATAACAAAAAACATTTGTTTGTTACAAATGGAGGATTGCTAACAGTGTCCTGCAAGATGATGCCCCTTTGACAAAATAATAAAACTTTCTTCTTTCATGTTTACCAGAGCAACACACTGACTGAATTTCATTTCCACAAAAAAGGCACTGACTTTTTGCTCATTGCTTCTTTGCCTTGGAAGCAGCAGTAGTGCCCATATAAGCGTGCTTGAGAGAAGAGAGAGAATGCAGTGGCTAAGACAATTCAAGTTGGACTTCTGCCAGGTAAAACGAATCAATTTCCTTTCAATACAGTTCAGCATTAAAAAGACTGAACCCACTTTGCTACTAGCCCATTTTTCCACGGAAGTTTTTTTTTCTCTAACTTTGGGGAAAGGAGACACTGGTCAAAAGTCATCTGGAAATGACATTTGGGAAAACTGAGGAAAGAAACACTACGAAAACATGTCCAGAACTTATAGATTTGGAGTGAGACACAAAAGGTAATTTGTTAGATGAAATAATCTACAAAAGGAATCAAGCCCACATATTGAATATATCCCAGAGGTGATTAAAGCTTGAATTCCTGAGGGAACAACAGTGCCGATCAGAGAGACCACATGAAAAAGACCAGCTAAAAGAGAAGGGAAGTTAAAAAAAAAAACTCACCAGCATCAAAAGATTGAAGTATTTCCAGAAAGAGATTTGTGTTGTTCTCTGCCATGACTTCTTGGAGAAGAAGAGAGACTGATACTCAATTCAGTCTGTCTTTTACTCTCTCTTCTTTTCCCTTCTTCTCTTCTTCTGTCAGTTCTTGCCTGTCTCTCTTTTCTTCTGATGGGTTTTCCTGTCTTTCTGTCTCCCCTCTTTCCTGTTTCTCACTTTCTCCCCCTCTCGTCCCTTGCTCACTTTCTATGTCAGTATGTCTGTCTCCCTCAGAGGGAGACTCAGCCCAGAGGCACACAGAACTGGCGGCTAACTCTGGCAGTCGTCTTGTTTATGGAAGCGGAAAACTACACTGTCGCGTTTCCTGCTTTCCTGCTTGAAATTAGCAACAGGAGTGGCTTATCTATCTGGGACAGAGATCCTGGAGGTGGGGAGACGGGGTGTTGCTGTAATCACTTCCTCTCCCATCATTTCCTTCAGGTTGATTAATGTAAAATGGTATCACCCCAGCGCCGTAAGACTCAGTACTTCAGCTTTCACTGTAGGAATGTCCACCATATTCACCAATATGTTTGTTTCTTTCAGAAATTATAAATATTTCAATATCTCTCATATTTTTTCTTACACCGCAGAGACCACAGGCGACAGTTTGCCATAAGCTGCACTGGCAGTTACAGGCCTGAAATGTGTGTTGAAGACAAAACCACAGCTGGAATGGATGGTGGCAATACTGTAAGTGCTTTTAATACTTGGTTGTAATGATGCAAAACAATTATACTTCTCTGATGTATTTTTAAACTGTGTGATATCTGCCTTTTCTATTTCCCAGTGTATTTGTTAGTAAGCTCAGTCTTTCCACAGTGTCTGCCAGGTCAGCGGTGCCTACATTGGACGTCTGTTTTTTTCAGTTGGAGAGAACAAGTAAAAACATTGTAAGTTTGATAAGATAGAAAAGCAGCACATCTACTCTTTCAATGCACCAACATATTTTCTTACTTTCACAAAACAGGATACAGTGAATGAAAATGAAGCTCTTCATTTTACTCGTGCTTGATCCCACAGTCAGCATTGTTTTATTCCCCTCCAAGCCAAATCTGCAAGGTCATCATTACAGTCAAAGGGAAGGATGCTAGTAGTAGTATTGGTATGCATCTAATGTAGTCCAGCCTCATTTTCCCCATCAGCTTTGCAGAGTTAATTAATAAACCATCCTTTACCTTAAATTCAACCTTAACATGAATCAACTCAAGCTGTTAATCCTGTCCAGTAAGATGAAAAATGCTTAGATTTTGACACATAATCTTTGAGTGTATTATGCTAGGAAGTTGACAACCTTCAGCCTTCACGAATATATATATAGAGAGAGAGAGAGAGAGAGAGAGAGAGAGAGAGAGAGAGAGAGAGAGAGAGAGAGAGAGAGAGAGAGAGAGAGAGAGAGAGAGAGAGAGAGAGAGAGAGAGAGAGAGAGAGAGAGAGAGAGGCACAACCAAAGTCTGAACTTCCTTTAATTGTTGGCTCTTATGTAAAACCTGTCCAAAATAACAAGCAAACACCCCTGTGAAATAGTATGCGTGGCCATTGTGTTCTGTTATAGAGTAATGGGAGCATAATGGACTCAAAGGTGGAGACATTCTTTGAGTTTTACAGCTTAAGTTCATGGCCTTTTTAAAATGTCATTGGGCAGAGCAGTGTGTGTGTGTGGGGGGGGGGGGGGTGTGCCGTCCTTAATATCTTAATAAGGAAATAAGGTTTCTTTAAGGAATTCAAGGATGTAGGCAGCACAGAAGGATATATTTAGGAGTTTCTAAATTTGTAGATTTGATGAATCAATATTTTATTATAATCTCTTAAACAGTAGCTTTTATTAATGTGCCATTCCGGGACAGCACTTATAAGTGATATATTATAGAATATAGTATATATAGTAATATAGTTATTTTCTACAATTAATACCACCCTGGTCATTAATATTTGGATGTAAAGAGACTATCCCGACCACCAGGGAGTGGTAGTCTCCATTGTGTGTTCCTTCTATTCCCTCCTTGACCAGTAGATGGAGTAATACTCCAGGAAACTTCATTTCATGTGTCCTGAAAGTATCAGGGACTAAAGACGTAGACTAGCCTGTTTTAAATAGTCCAAATGAAAAAAAAATCCAGGTTATCTAATCAAACTGTACTTTTCTACAGAAATAATGTAGGAGCTAAGGTAACATCTCATACACTCATCCCACACTTTTGACTTCACATACATTGTGCATTGAGGCATGGCCTGCTATGACACAAGACAGTGATTCAACATCTAGTTTTTGCAAGATTCGCAATTTTTCTCATAGAAAACAATGGAAAGGAAATTGGAAAGTTATACAAGCGCTACACACATCATTGTAACTAATTTAACATCGTAAGTATAAAGAATTGATCCCTTTGTTTGAGGGGAAAATCTACATTAAATTGCTTATTTAAACAGATAGTTTTGCAGTATGTAAAACAGAGTAACAGAACAGTATTTCTTACTTGCATTATGTTGATTATGACATGCAGGTTGACAACAAACTTTCTAATGAGATTTTAGAAAACTGCTGACAATGCATGAAAGAGATTAGCACACTGGCGGTCTTGGTCCCAGCTCTCTGCCTGTGCAATGATTAGATAAGAAAACGGATAATAACTCGGGAAGGCTCTGGCTATACTATAGGAAGATTTCCTATTGAACCCTGTGCTTTGTCTCTGCTCTCTGCTCCCCTTTGCTGCAGCAGAGTCTGCTCTCTTTTTTGCTGAATCTCTTTGGTCCTGAGAGGCTCTGGACGGTAGAGGTCACCCCCAGCCGAGCTGCGTAAAAACGTAGGAATCAGCAGTCCGTCCCTGCCGCAGAGGAGCCGGCCAATCCAACTAAATCCCACAATTTATCACACTGGCAAGTCAAACAGCTGATTCTGACGATGTAACTATAAAATGGTTAGAGTTTTATATATATTTAATAGGATGAAGTGCTGATTTAGAATTTATTATTTAGCTTTGCCAATAATACCCTATAAACACAGTTTCCTGCTTTTGGGAATGAGAGTTTTTCACGTTCAACAATTCCTCAATCTAAACAATCACACACCCCCCCCCATCATGTTTACTCAGTCACTGTAGACAGACGGTACACAGCAGAGCTTCAAAGGGGAGCCTAGACAGTACAGAGATCAAGAAATCTGGACCCACAGACAGACTGTGGAGAGATGATCTGTTGTCCTGCAGATTCACGTCCATAAAACCAACCTCATTCACCTGCTCCTAATGCCACCCGTTTATTAATAAAAACCCATTCAATAAATTAATCCTAGAAGCAGATTGCACTACACTGTCATCAAAGCAGATTGAATTCAGCATGCACTACATTTGTGCATTTCATTCATTTGCCACAATTGAGCTGAGGATCTGCAATCAATAATAATTGATCATCTTTTACATTATTTTATCCCAGTCCTCTATCTCTCACTTTGTTCAATGAGGCTGTGGCCAGAGCAGTGTAGCTCCCCTTTCAGCTCCTCTAAGAGCTCTCCTGAGATGATGATGAAAGGACTTGTCTAATGGGATTACACATCGCGATAAGTGCTCAGAGCCTAGTGGTTCATCACACCTCCCTCCTACATTTCAAAGAGTGGCATTGATCTGCTATGCAGTATATCAGATATAGAGTTTTGGAGAAGTATTTTATTTTAAAGGAAAAATCCACTCTTGTACAAAAATTGTCATTAGTTTTAGAGAAGTTGTTTCCCAGGTTTTGATTTGTGGATTGGAATAAATCCCCCTTAAACCCGAGCAGCAGTAGGACAGACAGAAATGATGAGGTCATGAGATAAATCCTGGAGCGGCTCAATAAGCATTAAATAATGAAGCAACCCATAACAAAAGCACACATGGTTACTTCTTTAAAATACAAGGACATTTTCCGAGTTACAGCTGGAAGCCCTACATCCAAATGAAACTATTTCAAAAAAAAATCTGTATACTTAATTACTTATTCAACATCAGTTTAGTACATTAATTATGTCATGATTGGGATCGAGACCCCAAATTCCTCATAACTGTACAGTTTCAAAAATTCAAATAATAAAAAAGGAATATAGAATAGAACAGAAAAAGTAGAAGAAAGGAAGAAAAAGCATCTTAAAGAAGCCAAGTAAATATTCACCCATCAAAATAGATATACTTTGTGTATTTTTATACATCTGTACATATTTATGCACACATACATAGTACCTAAATTACATACATATTTATACATGTATACATATATACTGTATACATCCACCAATCTACATCTACCTTTACACATTAATTACCGCCATGATTCAAATTTACATAGCACAGCCATTTAGCCAATCTTGTATTGAATTGTATGTGATTTTTTTCCTATCCTTTTTATTTGTCTCTACCTGGTTGTTCTCCACTATTTCTTTCCATTTGTCTATACTCAGGCCTCTCTTGTGCCTCCAACTTCTTGTCATGACTTTTCAAGCAGTTATTCTCTCAATATTCTAAGTAATAAAAAACTCACCCATTTTTTCAGGTGGCATTACACCTAATAAAATGATTTAGATGAGATAAAATTTTCATGTTTTGCTTCAACTACCCTGTCAAATAAAACTAATTTTTGATGTAATATTTCTAATAGCTCACAAAATCAGTCAATAATTAATTTGCAACAACCCTAGAAAGTGTCACATGATATCATCAATTCAATTCCTGATGCTCTGATTTAGTCGCAGGAAAGATACAATGTCAATTCTGTTTTAGGGTGGATTTTTCCTTCGACAGTTTTTTTCAAGTAAGAAATGTGTTGTTGCCATCAGAAGCGAGGTTTGCTGCAGAAAATGCGGTCCTCTCTTCTTCCCTTGTTGTGTCTCTTACTTGCTGATGAACACTTTCTCTCCCACACTCACAAACATAACACACATCTCTTACAGTGGCACCAGTTGGCATGCGAAGAAACCTGGCACGCTATTGGTCATGATGTCTCCGTGAGAAGGAAGAGCCATCCCTTATGATTGGACAGCAGGTGGCAGTGCATGCAGACCAGGAAGCTGTCTTGTCTGTAGAAGTAAAAGGCTCAGGCATACTGTATGTGATTGCTGGCATACACATACAGTATGCACTTACATCATCGTCAGGGGAGGAGCTTCTCTGAGTGTGAGGATTGCACACTGCTACTGCAACAGGGATGACTTGAAAATAGAAACACAGCAACGTGAACACGATTCAGCCTTGATAACCTGCAGTCAGTGTGAAAACAATATATACTACTATATATATAATCTGAGTCCTGATCACAGCATGAGAGCCATGCCAGGGTGATGCACAGGAGTTGGGATCTGACTTTGGTGACCTCGGGACAGCAGCATGGCATCACCCAGGCACTATGGACACTCTGCTCGGGATATTACCAATGTGATGCAGAGGCTGCAAGGTAGGTGCAAAATGCTTACTCACTCACACTGCTCCACCTCGGTTTGCAGCGTTTTTAGAGGTGACCTAATGCTTAGCATGACACAGCAAAACAGTATGAGCTAGAGACACTTTCTCTTACTCAAAAAATGCCTTACATCTTATCCCTTCTGCTCATGACCCTGTAAGTCTTATCTGAGGAGCGTTGTTCAAGTTCATATGGCTTATAAATGTGTGTTATGGGATGGACATACCTGAATTGGATATGCAATATCACAGCATGCAGTTTTCAAGTACATTGGACATTTTTAGGTTATAATCAGTTATGTTTTGTCTAACATTCAGTTGCTATCAGTATTTCCTCATGATTGAGAATAGAGATGGAGATGCATGCAGGTGTTAGTCTGCATAGAACTATACAATATGGCAGATTTAATGCCATAAAGCTTTTTTATTTTTTTTGTAGGAAAGAAACAACCAGAGCAAATGACATTAAGTGAGCCACCATGTGAGAGATTTTACTATTGCATTGTTCTTTTATGTATTGTATTTACTGTCTGTGTTTATGTGTGCACATGCTGGCTGCATGTTTGCTGTGTGTGTGTGTGTGTGTGTGTGCCTGTGTGTACATTCTTGCATGTGCGTGCATATAGTGCAGTATGTGCATGCGTTTGTCATTATGTGTTTCTGTATGTCGATAGACTGGAAAGCAGAAAATAGGAAAGCTAATCTCCAGAGAAGCGGACCGGATGAAGTCTATTCCTTGTTGTACACAGTTATATCCTCAGCCTACTGTACATATAGCTTACTGTGGCAGTAACACTGGCACGAATTACAGCCATATGTTTATTCTTTTTAACCTTTGGCACATTACAATGAGAAATTCTGCCTTTCTGGTCTTATCTCACCTCAGGTCTAACTTTTCTTTCATTTGTACACTGTATTTGCAGTAGATATCCACAACATTGATTCAGTCCTTTCCCCTTCCTAGAAGTCAAATAATGTGGGTGTACCTTTTTTGTACTACAACTATTTCACAAGCGTCCAGTGTAACACAGTGTATCTCTGTGTGGCAAAGTCACACAACCCTCACTGACGGGATCAAATTGATGACACTCGCAAAGTAGCAAGAAAGTCAGGTGACGCCAGAGCTGAGATCCAATATGGCTGCTCCCTGTGTGGCTTCTGAGGTGGCAGTTTCTGTGAAAGCTGAGAGAACAGCATCACCAGACACGTGGCTCCTCTGCATCACTGTGTGCAGGTGTGGGTGCACTCTTTGAATCCCAATTGTACTCCGATTGATCTAATTTAGAAGCTTCCCTTTAAGATGTCTCTGCAGTGCAAGGACAGATTGATGTATTAATCCATATGTGTGGAAAGAATCAGACAATTATCACATTGCAGTGGTGGAAAGTTTTTCGATTATTTATGTATAAGGATACATTACAATCATCCCTGTTTTGGGAAGCTGCAACATATTTTATATACACTTTTATATACACAATAAATGTTTGCATTTCCAGATATCTTTGCAAACTAACAAGGTATAACTATAGAGAATATGTAGCCATAAGGGAGTCCACTGCTTGTAGATATATTCAGGACTCTCATTTAACACTACAAGGCAGTAAATGACATGAGCTGTAAATATTGCAGCTTTGTCCCAAGTGTGGTTTGTTCCAAAAATACTCTTTTGCCTGGGTCCTGCTGTTGGGGGTGTGTCCACATTATCTAATTACACCAAGCAGTCCCTTTAACAGCAGTTGCTTTATTGTTGATGTCTTGTGGAATTTCAGATAAGACAAGTCTTGTGCCGTGATCATCCTCACAGAAGTTTGGACTGGGGGTCTGTGGGAACTACTGCCTTAACATTGCCACATTTGCCCTAATCACAGAGACACATAGACAGTGTTAATGGCTACTGAATTACATGGGGTATCTTTTCCTTGTAACCTTGAGTAGAGATGAACTACAAGTATGACATGCTGCCTTTGGTGTGAATGGATTTGCTTGGACATCAGCTATGTTTTTTTTGTTTTTTGTTTTTTACAAATCACTCTTTATGCTATATGTTCTCCTCTGAGTACCCGATCATATTAGCTTATTTACAGGGGGCACGTGGAAACTAATTTGACCTGACATTTTCTTTGATGTGTTCTGGTTGGCATCCATCTCCTGGGAGACGAGAGCTGAACCTGTGATGATATCATCAATACATTTTGTAAAAATCAAAGTGAAACACTCATGTTTTTATTAGTCTGAACATGAAACAGCTTACAGCATAAATAGAACATACTATGAAATAAGCATGTGTTACTTATCTTTGGTATATTATGTTGTGTTTCTATAGGTACAGGTCACAAGCTTGGTCCCAAATGACAGCTCTTAATAAATTCAATGACGCCTTTGTTCAAGGTGGCTTGCTTTTCATTTCTCAAGGTTACGGTAATTGTGTCTCTCCAGCGGGATAAGTGTTCAGAAATGTTCACATGTTATTGGGGAAAACTTGCATTCTAATTTGTTATCACCTGAGAGTTAAATATGAAAATCTAAAACTATTTGTGTGTCATTTAAAGCCTGATTAGATTAACATATTTTCTTTTAAGACAAGACAATGTTCTCAAATTAGCCACATTCCACAAATCACCAGATACCATAAAATGAACTATACTCCCTTCAGGCTCAATTTGAAAGCTGTTAGTAACCACTCAGTGCAACATCAAAACAATCAAACTTTTGCCCCAGTTTTGGGTCTGTGTTTTTCTCCTTTCAACCATCTCTTTTGGTATACTCTCTGTCGCAGTGAAAAAACAGCAATTAGTGACACCATATGGCAGAGAATGGCGAGTCCGCTTTGAACACCTCCCAGCCTGAACTCCTCCATATGCTGTGGAATTTGCCTGTTTGTTGTCTCTCATTAAGGAGAAAAGCGATGCACTGATTTTCCTATTTCAATTTCTCACCTGTTTCCTTCGTCATGGGTGGCAGAGGCATGCATTCCCGCCCAAGCTTCTGGGTTTTACCGTCTGCTATCCTATCAAGCAGACAAGTTTGCTAAGTCTCATTGTGTTGTTGAGCACCTGGTTGAGTTTTCTGTGTGTAGGCTGTGTGTAATCCTGTACTGGCAATTTGCCTATGATCAGATAATACAGGAGATTGCTGCAGACTGAGTTTCTCAATCAGTTCAGGCTTTGTGTGTTGTGTCATGTTTAACATGGTGACTGCATTTAAGGAATTTCTGCAGTATGGCCCAATTTTTGTAAGCACCTAGTGTAATTTTAGTCAAGGAGGATGTTGAGCAAAAGGAAAGGTGAAGAAGAGGGTAAAGGGCAAAGGCAACAGAGTTTAGCACGTCTGGAAGACATGAGTGTCACACTGAGCGTATTAGATGGATGAAATAGTGATGAGAGAGGCGGCAGAAAAAGCAAGAAAATGAGACTGGACATGCAGGGGGGAGAAAGAGAGAGAGCCCACACACCAGTTTTTAAGCTCTTGATTGCTGGTGAGACTGGCACAGATCCTCAGGTTGGCACAGTGCCAGGGTGACATCCTGTTGCCAGGGGCGACATTATGGTTCAGCCGCAGCCAAGGAAGGACCAAGCAGACGGTCACCTTGAGCCATGCCAGCCTCCTGTTTAGTTCTGACACCACCATTTATCGTCTGCGGCTCGATACCACGGTTTCACACAAACACTCGCACACAGACATCGAAACAAACCCCCCCCCCCCAATATCATGCCACTTGGAATCAGCAGTTTAGCTGAGTGGTTAAACAGACACAGAACAAGTCTTTATTATTATTATTATTTTTTTTTATTTTATTTTATATGTATTTTTATTGGAAGAATGAATCTTTAAGGCCACCAACATGAAGCCATTACTCTGTTGTAGCCTCAGAACTGTGGCAGGAGGGCCAGTGTGGGATAGAGTTGACGCATTAGTTGTTATATATTCTGCTGCTTCTTTTCCTTGTTCTTACAGATTGTGTTTATGACTCGTTGCCATAGCGGCAGTCGCATGACAGCCAGCCACAGTTTTTTTTTGCCCTGTGGGCTTATTGGCCATGTCTTGTTCAGCTTCTGCTTTTGTAACAGGACATTATGTTTGTAAAATGGTGTGTGTGTGTGTGTGTGTGTGTGTGTGTGTGTGTGTGTGTGTGTCTGTATACTAAGAGGTAGTTAGTCCATGCTAGTTTCTCAGTGACAGCTTCTATTGCAGATCAGATTATAATCTATTTTAACCTGACAGTCAGTGAGGGTTTGAGTGACAGATCACAAGATTGGGTCACTGGGGGTCCCACCCATACAATATGGAGGATGGGCCTTCTTTAATTTACTCTTCTCTTAAAACCCTCTTTTAAAGATCACACCTTCATGAAGGTCAAAGTGTATTCCAACATTAGTTCAGCGAAGCAAAATATCAAACATAAGTGTCTCTTTTTGTATTTAGTTCAAACCAGGTGGGAAGAAATATAGGGAGGTAACTCTGGAAGTATTGATTCTTTTTTTTTTTTTTTGTACCTCCTTTTGGCATTTCTGTTAGCGTTTCTGCAAAGTTGGATGTCTGTTGATTTAGCTGAACTTCACAAGGCAGATTGCCTCAACTGTTATGCAACACAAGCAGCATGTAATGAAACTGACAATACAAAAACTACAGATTAAAGAAATTAAAGAAATATTTACAGGATCTGGCTGTTCAAGGTGTTGTTGACCCAGTATGGACCATTACATTCAATGTGAAGCAAAGTTACAGCTTTAAGCCACACATTACTGTAACATCTCTGATTCTGTCTGTCAGATTGAGGCATCAGATAGTTTTGATGGACATACAGAACAATGTCCTCACAGATAAAATCCTGACACCTCAGCTTGTGACCCCAAGACACATTCAGCCTCTGTCTGTAATACTTTGAGTTTCATGCATGCCCTTATCTTTCACCCACAGACACCTCTGTCCCTTTTTTTCACCTGTCACAATGTGATTGGATAGTGGAAAATTCTGCCTCTGGCGGTCCATTTAGCACTCGGAAGGTTTTTATAAAAGAGGTCAGATTGTGATGCCCTGACCTCTGAGAGGTCAGCTGGCCAGATAATGTGATTATTTCATCTTACCTGAGTTAGTAGTGAAATAAGTAATTCCCAGCTTTTATTTTAATCAGCTTGGAGAACCAGATGGGTTGGGTTTATCACATCAGTAGATATTTAAAAAAGATCTGTCTCTCACAGAAAAGACTATTGACATTCAAAATACACCTAAGCTAGCCTGACCCTTTCATTACTCATTTGATTATCCTGTTTATACAGTAAAAGCCAACTTACATATGTCTCCAAAATGAGGCACTTTCTCAGCTTTTTACTTATGTAGTGTCATTGTTTGCTCCTCCTGAATTCAATTACCACGTTCCCATGTTCCTGGTGAGAAGGGGTCTGAGATCCCTTTTCATTTACCTTCAATGGAAAACAAAGCAATGGAGATGCTGTAGCTGTGTAATGTATGTAATATATATGTAATATTGTTTCCTGTTGGTATGCTGACATCTGTCCCCTCGAGCCCTTTCTCGCTCTAAGGGTTCCCGCTGCAGACAAACACAACCTGCCACCTGACATGACAAACCCCGTTTTCCTGCTTTTAATAATTCAAGAATGTTCAGTGAGAAAAGTGAGCATGTTAGCAGTAAAACAAAAGGCATACATCTGCTGGTTGCAAAAATAATTGGTTCAGATTCACTTTCAATAAGACCCCAGCTGGATAAGAATAAATACACTCAAGTGGTTGTGTGTGCAACAGGATTTTGTAGATGATTGTGGCTGTGTTCCAGTCAGTATTTTTATTTCACAGCAAAGACGGGAGTTATAACTGAATTTACTGCTCTGGCCACAGTGATTTATTTAGTGTGCTGACGCCAGTCCTTTTACTTTACTCGTCCCTGTAATGTGTGGCAGGCCACTGAACCTGGATTAAAGAGCTTAGACTGTCTGACCCCCACACACACACACACACACACACACACACATTCATAGAGAGAGCAGCATAGAAACATCAAGCTGAAAATATTTTTTCAAAGCCAAATTGAGTCTTTCTAATGCTCTTAGTGCCACTAAGTGGTGCTTTGATATGACCTCAGGTGCCTCCAGTAGAATAGATGCTTTGTATCAGCCGCATGTTCAGTCTGTTTGTGTATGGTGTTAAAATGTGGTTTTGTTCAGCTGAATGTACTGTATTCACCTGATAAAAGAGCCACTGAAAAGTAGGAAGAAAATTGCAGCTCAAATCCAATAAGGTACAATGTAACACTGTTTTGCCACATAATACCATCTGACTTCCTACAGTATCCCTGTCAGAAATTAGTAAAAATAAAAATAAATTATTTTTTTTACCCTAGGTGATAATAGTTTTTTTTTAATGTATTTGTTCAAACCTTGTTATATTTTTGTATTTCTTTCAATTTTTACTACACAATGTTCACAATTAGTTTCTTTTTCACATTATAAATACCTTTCCTTTTTCCCTTTAAATTATTGGCATGCTTATCTGTTTCATTGCTGTGTGTGTGTGTGTGTGTGTGTGTGTGTCTCAGTATCGCAGGTGCTGAAATTACTGTATCAGTGGCCTAGCTTTAATGAACACTGTGATATTTGGACATTTTTGTTACTGACAAAGTGCCTTCTCTGCACATCTGGTGCTGAAAAGGGAGTGATGGTGCTTGAAAGAGGAAAGGGGTTGTTTTGATAATCATTTTGACTTGTTCCCCCCTTCTTACTCTCTTTAATGTGGTGTCATTATTACTGAAATGTAATTAGCTATGCTAATGAGTTGGCATTTGGACTTCCGTCTCAGCACTTATGTTGGGACTGGTAAAAATGTGCTGTAAATGAAGTGGGATGGTGAATAGAAAAGGCTGAATGGGCATGTGAGGGTTGAGTGGATGTGCTCAGGGTGTGATAGAGGGTGTTATTGAGTGTTAGGGTGAAAGTACTCTGGCGGAAGTGCAGAGAAGGGTTTTTTAAATTAGGAATTGTTGGGGTGAAAGAGGAGAGCTGGAATTAGGAAGTGGATAAAGAAGCTGTTGGGAAGAGTAGAGGGGCAGAAAAGCCCCAAAAACCTGTTAAATCACTTTGTGTGTCAATGCAGTGGATTACGAATGTGTGTGTGCATGTGTTGGATGTGTGCTTGTGAATGTTTGTGTGTGTGAGTATGGAGCAATTTAAGGGTACCTTTCTAGTACACAACAAAGCCATCCATTTAGTGCACGATAGCTTTAATGTTATACTGCAGAAGAAAATGCATCATCGCTAGAGAAATCTAAAAGGCTCTCGTATAGCCACATGGTATTAACAGTGCCATTGTGACTCTCACTAGATCTATTCATACTTTCATGGTACTGTTCTTTGAATTGAAATACCCACCATCATGAATAATATTAAGATAATATAATTTAATGAATGCATTACTAAATTAATACTTGACAGCAGAGTGTGTAACCTTGTACAGTACATGTGGAGTGCCTGTCCATGTCTGACCGACCATAATCACGGCTGGTGAGTTGTGGAGTCATTAATAGATTAAGAGAGATCAGAGATGCTCAAGTGCAGAGCAGGGTCATTTGGGATGCTGCATTTTAAAACCTGAGCTTGTTCATTTTTAGTGTGTTGTCTTCTTTTCTCTTTGTACTGTACTTCTTCAGACCAGACTTACAAAGAGAACTTCACATACATTACTTAAATCTTTACTTATCCACTAGGTGGGGCTGTGTCTCTATACAGTCCTAATAAGGCTAAATAAGAAGTCTTGGCTGCTCAGGAAGAAAACCCAAATATCCTTGGGGTGAATAGATTATGATATGAGCAGAAGCAGCATTATTCAACCCTCCAGGAGGCCGTTTGTTTTTCCTTTAATGGCTGAAAAGAGACTGTTCCTTCTCTCCTCAGGAAGCCTCGCACCCCGCAGACATACCTGTGTGAGCGCCAGGCGCTGACCCAGGTCCAACCTCCACAACCTCAGAGAGGGATCTAGTGTTTTGTAGGGCTGCCAGGGGCGCCACTAGCGATCCAGACCAGCTGAGGTTCAGTCTGTTTTAACCCTTCAACCAACCCCCCCCACCTTTCTCTCTTGGAACACTCCTGAGGTCTGATGCCTCAAGGAGTCTGTGGGTTTATTCTTGCACATACAGTAGACGAGAAGATGATTCTGTCTTCATTCAGCTTATTTTATTGTGTGTGTGTGTGTGTGTGTGTGTGTGTGTGTGTGTGTGTGTGTGTGTGTGTGTGTGCACCTGCTCACCCTGCATTTCTTTCAACTCCCATGGTGAAACCTAATAAGTCCCATGAATCCTCACCATCTTGTTTTGATTTTGTCCCGGGGTTGTTTTTCTAAACAGCTTAGCTCTCCAGGGAAGTTCAGCTCTCTCACTTTCTGCCGGACGGCTGCTAACTGGAAGAATTCTCAAAAACATACAGACAAAAACAGAAATGTTGTGTTTTAATAGACTATTTGGAGTTCCAGTATGTCGATAATTAGTCTTCATTTTCAGTTTCTTCCTTGTAGATCTACTGTATTAAACGAAATTATTGTCAGACTAAAAGGAGTCTCATCGGTACGTTCAGCACCTTGGATAGTTCCGTTACACTTCTAAATTGAACTGTAGCTCTTCAGGAATGATTTATCAGACACCAAAACACCTTTAACTTGGCAGAGAGACTGGTATAAATAGAAACAAATTGTGCATGGGCTTATTAGTCAATATATTCTGTTCCAAAATTGACATCATTAATATTGTGTGGGCTACACAAACAGCAGTACGTAAAAGAACAATAGATTTTTGTCTTTTTGTCTGGCTGTAGTTTGGCTCTTGGAGTAATATTATTGAGTATAGATTGTGAGTGTGTGCAATGTGAATGTTCCATTGGATTCTGCTTTCCACTGGAGTAAACATTATTTGTAATTTTTTTAGAGTGCTTAAGTAAAGGCACTGTATATGTAAATAAGAAAAACAGGACATCATGATTTTTTCTTTGAACTCTTACTCTTAGTACCTGTACATACACACACACACACACACACACACACACACACACACACACACACACACACACACACAAACACACTTAGGCACATACACAGTAATCATACAGACATGTAAAACGGACCCTCGTTTCAAAGGCAGGTCTGTGGAATAGGCTCACAATGGCACTATGACGGCCAGTTTCACGGCTGTTAAAGGGAGGAGTGTCAGCAGTGTGATTATCAGCAGACAGATAGCGGATGACAGCTGCCATTATTATTGATGACTTTCATAATTAAAATCCCTTATGGGGAGAACCCAAAGAACAAAAGGGAAAATCACACAAATGATGAATGGTCCTTTCATCTTTAAGGCTGATATAAGACCCACCAGGCTATTCTGCACAATTATTGCTTTCCTGAAAACTCTCTGAATATGGTTTCAAAGAAGAGCCCAGTGTTTTTAATATTGCCAGAGTTTTGTGTGTGTGTGTGTGTGTGTGATAGAGAATAGAGAGGGATGAAATAAAGTAAAATAGATAGATTTTATTAATTGATTAAGAGAGAGCATAGGTTAGACAGAAAGAGAGACAGAGATAGAAATCAGACAGTGAAAAAGAGAAGAGGTCAATATACTGCAACACTAGTATTTTCTGCTAAAATTTTACTGCAGCAGGGGAGGGGGTTGGGGTAGGTTTGGCTCCATAACACGGGCGTGCTTCTGATCCAGTTCCTAGTATCAGTTTTAGTAACCCTTGCGATTGGAGAGTGTCTCTTTAGATGCTGAATTCAGAGCAGTTGGATGAACAATACTACCATTGTCTGCAGTTTGTTTTTCATCTTGTTTAATGCTGAAGTTTTACAAGCAGTAGCACAATTTCCACTGCAATACACATTCATTCAAAGTGAATGAAGGTTAAACACTCTTAACATTGTTGTTCCTATTGTATTCACCTCTCTTGTGTTGAATACAGTACTTCCTCCCTGGGAGAAAACAAACAGAACTACTGAATGTGCCTGTGGTTCAGATGAAAGCGGATCCCTTTTGAAGATGGTACAGTAGCAGATCAGACAGGACGACTGCCAGTGATAGTCTGTTCCCCTGCAGGCTCTATAGAGTAGAAATCTGCAAGCCTCAGAGCACTGCATGGTATCTGTGTGGATGAGAGAGAAAGCAGGGGTATTAGAGTGCCAGTAACACATAGGGAATTCCTGCACGTCTGTCCCGATGCTGTGTTAGATAGTGTGTGTGTGTGTATGTGTGTGTGTGTGTGTGCGCCTGTGTGTACATTCAGCTCACACTTCCACCCCTCCTAACCTGCTAAACGATCCCCTTCAAACCACCCACCACCCTCCTCACCACTCAGTTCTCCCTTTCCACATCAGTATGGGGCTGGTATGACATCACTCATTCCCACGCACTCTGATTGGCTGGCCAGTGGAGGGAAGAGGATTGTTCCTGCAGCCTACAGTGAGAAATTAAGAGAGAGAGAGGGAGAGAGAACGTGGGAGAGAAAGACAGAGGTAGAGAGTGTGTGAGAGGGAACGAGAGAGAGAGAGAGAGAGAGAGAGAGAGAGAGGGAGAGGGAGAGGGAGAAAGGGACTAAGCAAGAAAGATTGATGCTGAGGCAAGCCGACACTGCACTGCTCTCACTCACTTACACACAAACACACACACACACACATGCACAAACAGTATCACACATACACTCACATCACACTCCAAAGCTGCTTAACAGGCAGGAAAAACACTGAGTCTGACTGAGTCGGCAGCCCGCTACTGCAGGACAGGACAGCAAGACAAGAGGAGAACAGGAGGGTGAAACATTCCTCCCTGCTTTGCTTCAGAGCAACAGTTTCACCGTTGTCATCTCGGGAGGTTCAGTGCTCCAGGGAGCTCTTTGAAGACACCTCCCCAAAAAAAAGGGGAGGCAGCAAGGGCAGGAGCAAGGGCAAGTGTAGCCTCTCCTGGAGGTTGCCGTGAATGTCCTCTCAACGTCCTCATGAAAACAGGCGGGAATCAAGGTGTAGTCTGGGGTACAAGATGGCACGACGAGCAGGGGGCGAAGGCTCCCCGAAAAAGAACACATCCCTCAACCTGGTGACGGGGTTCTTCCACTACCTGCGTGGTAAGTGGGACAGTGTGTGCATGAATGTGTGTTTCCTTCTGAGATGGAGAGTGTGAGAAAAAGGCAAGTACAAAGTGTGTGTATATTTTGCATGTGTGGTAGAGTATGCTGTGTGTGTGTGTGTGTGTGTGTGTGTGTGTGTGTGTGTGTGTGTGTGTGTGTGTGTGTGTGATTTAGCGTGGCACTGCAGTATGGACTATGTGCCTACTGTATGCGAGTCTGTGCATTTGCAGTGTAATTTTCTTACTAAGTGTTCCCTGCAGGGGAGATTTTTTGGGCTGTGGCCATGGTGTGTGTTAAGAGAAATGTGCAGAAAGGGGGCGTTTCCACTTTGGCAGCGTGTGTGTGTGTCTGTCTGTGTGTGTGGAGGTCGCTGAGCTCTGAGCCTACAGCAGGTAAAAGCAAGCTTACCCAGCAGACAAGTACCAGCTCACTGCATGTGTTACAGCACAGCGGGCAGACTGTCAAAATGTTTGATTTCTTATCTCTCTGTTTGACCCTGTGGCAGTCTGCCTGTCTGCTCATCTGTATTTGGATACTATGCATTCAGCATTCTGTCTCACTGTCTGATATATTAGATTAGATTGCAAGAGACATTACCATAATGTTTCTTTGGATTTGTGTCCTGTCACATTAGCTATCTATCCTATGGGGAAATAAGCGAAACAGAGAATGGGTCAGAACCACTATTACAATTACTCTATAGACACAGCCTCTGAGACAGCAAACTAGATTTTAATGATATTTCATTAAGGTCATCTTCACTGTGGGGGGTCAAAGTGGAAACTCAGGGGCTGCGGATGAGACTAATGAAGATGATACAGGCCAACACTAGGCGAGAAGGTAATCAAGTGTGTTAAAAAACACTGCTGCGAGGCTTGGTTGCTGAGGACGACTGTTTCCCTTTGTGATATTGAAAGAATGTGAATGTGTGTGCATGTGTGATTGTGTGTGCGCAGAGTTCAAAGTCACCTCGTCCCTGAGACTGAGAGGCTGGCACCATGCTTGTGCAGACATGTTCCGTCACACATGTTCCTGCTCCAGGATGTGGGGGCAAAATCGTTCTTATTCTCATCCACTATTACAATCCATGAATATTTGATTACTCCTGGACCCAATCAAAAGATTAATTCATAGAATGGGGACCTGCTCAGTGGCACGTATGACTTTGCGTGAATGTATCTGCATTATGTATGAACAACTCCCCCCTCCCACCTCTCTGATGCACACACACCCCTTACTGTTCACATCTGCCCACAGTACCTAGTGACACACTAACCAACTTGAGTGTAATCAAACCGTCAGCATATTTCATTAGGTAGAGGAAAGCACTGTGTCAGACGTCCTCTCTCACTGATAACATGCTTATCTCAAGGATATTGCTCTGTGGCGTAGACGGGACAGAAAAAAATAACATTGTCACGTGTGCCAGTCACTGTACATGATTAGATCCTTAGAGACTCAGGCAGACTATACATCTGGTTTGTGTACATTATAAAGGGATTCATGCAACAGCTGCACATGAATTTGTCGATTACAGATGTAACCGTTGCAGTAGTCCCGATTGTTATTGCATTGGCTGCAAGCAATAATGAATTATACTGTCAAAAGGGAATCACGAAGGAAAGATTACAGCAGTAATGTAGTTGGTTCTAAAAAGCCTGCAGAACATATACATTTCACAAAGCTATCTCTATACTATGTTTGCGTGTGTGTGTGTGTGTGTGTGTGTGTGTGTGTGTGTGTGTGTGTGTGTGTGTGTGTGTGTGTGTGTGTGTGCGCGCGCGCGCGTGTGTGTGTGTGTGTGCGCGCGCGCGTGTGTGTACCATGTTTGCTTGTGCCCACGTGAGAGACAAGGCTTGATTTATGTCTTGTCCTCATTTAAGTTAAGTGGCTTTTTAGGGGACATCGTCAGCAGACATCTATGCTATTGATTGTGCCTTTACTAAATGGGCTTTATCGCTGTAGCCATCACAAACAATGCCCTTTCTTATATGTAGGTAAATCAGAACATTTGGTGTAATGTTGGCTCTATGTGTGTGTGTATTGTTGCAACAGATTGCAAGCTTGAACTGTGTTCAGAAATGAATAAAACCCTCTTATAGATCATGACAGAGGTACATGTCATCATATAAGAAGAACCACTGCCCTTCTATCATCTAAAGGGCATTTTTGAGAGCAGGATTTTTTCTGTCCACACTAAGAGGAGTCCAGCTAGTGAAAATGTCATCCTTAAATGTCAAATGCCTTCTCTTACCACATCAGTGTAAGGTATGATGTGGTGTGACTACGTTCAGACACATTAGACCGACAATAATAATAATATAAAAGTTAATTAGGGTTGCCATACAGCTCTACAAACCCCAACCAACTCTCAAAACAATGGACAATGAGAAGATTGTGTTTTAATCCCCTCTTTGTTTATGATTGCATGTGACTGATAGTGACGCTCTGGGCTCTGATTTACAGATGAGCAGGAGGCTGTGCAGAAAAGGACATTCACAAAATGGATCAATTCCCACTTGGCAAAGGTAAGAGAGTCTGGTTGATTCCCACTGCTGCTGCCAGCATTGTGTGTCCGTTTACACACACACACTGGTGGTGGTGATTGTGGGTTGAAAACTTATCCATCTCATTGCTTTTCCACTTCCAATCACTTTGGTCTTCTATAGTCCATCCTCTGTGCTCTCTGTGACATTTGCTCCATTTCCAAAAAACACACCATATGGGGCCTACTAAGACAGCTAAGACCTCGCATGCACTCGCTCACGCACGCACGCACGCACGCACGCACGCACGCACGCACGCACGCACACACACACACACACACACACACACACACACACACACACACACACACACACACAGGCATTCTTACTTGCATGTTCCTTTCATATTCCTTTTTATTCCTCCAATCTCATATAGCTTGTAGCAAGGATTTACTCTCACTCTAATTATCACTTTTACATTACAGCATTTAATACACTGTATATCTTTTTTCCTGCAAGCTACTGTCAATAATTTAAGTCTCAGTAACCTGTAAGCTCTCTATCTCAATATGGGCCAATTTAGATTGTTCAGGATAATAGTTTTTAGTTAAAGACTGCCCTTCCTTTGCTTCCTCAATGAGCTTGGACAGCAGTATATCTGTCACTTATACTAAACAATAACACTTGATGCAGCTGCATGCTGAGGGGCCATCATATGCATGTAATTATTGTATTATACTGCATTAGGCTCCTCAATTTAACCCATTACTGCTTGAATAGTGTGTCAGGAATGGGTGGACAAGGCTAATATGGCACGGCGCAACACAATTAAGTGTTATTTTAATCTGCAACGCTCCTTTTAAGGTTTCCTATTTGATTACGACAGCTGTGGAGGCCTTGAACTGCGGTGACGTGGAGCAGAAAATTCATTTGAAAAGCACTCTGGAGGGAATAAACCTTGACGTAATATTAAATATCATGTCTCAGGACCGTGCCAGCAGAAAATTACATACAGCCCAATGCTTAAATGCCTTGAATTTTTAATACTGTTTAGATAAGCACATAGTTTATTTATTAAGTCATTTTGACGCAATAGAGTAGAGCCTCAGTCCTATTGCTATTTCATGGTCACTGAAAATGTTTGAGTGATAAAAGACGATGAGGATTCAGAGGGATACCAAGGAAAGGGAATCCTCAAAACGTCTGGATTAAAAACTGTAAAGGAATAGTTCAACATTTTAGGAAAAGCACTTATTCACTTGCCAAGAGTTTAATGAAAAGATTATTACCACTCTCTCACATCTGCGCGTAAATATGTAGATGGGTCTAGCAGCTTAGTTTAGCAGCTAGCTACGCTGAAAATTAAGACTGAAAATAGCCCTCTAATGCTTACTAATTAACACATTACATCTCAAAAACCGAAGTGTAAAAACAAAAATTTGCTGTTTTACCTGAGGTTGTGTGCGAAATGTGAGCAGTGACTTCCTGGAGTCTCCTTTGGTTGCTTGGCAGCTGCTCCAAACCGAGAAATAGTCCGGCACATAACCCGCCGTAAATCCACAAATTCTTACATTTTTGTACTGATGAAACAAACAAGATACAACATGCTAATTATTGAGCTTTAGAAGTGCTGGCAGGCAGATTGTGTTACCTTCAGACTGAGCCAGGCTAGGTCTCTCCCGCTGTTTCTAGTGTTTGTGCTCAGCTAAGCTCACCCATCTACTTGTTACAGCTTAATATTTACCATACAGACGTGAGAGTGGCATCGATCTTCTCATCTACCTCTCAGCAAGAAAGCAAAACAACATACTACCAGAATGTCTAACTATTCTTTTAACTTAACTTAAAGTGCAATAACATAGTGTCTGTCTGATGGACCAATAGTTCTGAAACTAAAGCCCAATTCTTTAGAAAAAAAAGCAATAAACAAAGACAAAGATCTGGGATATTTCATTTGAATTCCATTTAAATTCACTTTAATTAGTCAATTCAGCTAATCAATAGATTAGTGATTCTATCACACAGGTCCATCAGAGGAGATAACAGTATTTGTTCCCCACGCTTCTGTCCCTGCCTTGTTGATCAAATTAGTTGCTCTCCTCCTCCTCTACCATCATGAAACTGCTTACCCTTTCACCTGATGCCTGATGTTGCCATAGGGACACTGATGGGCCTATATCTGTCTTCAAAAATGCCTTGGTCGTCATGGCAGCTTGGTAAATGTTCGGAGAGCGTTGTGATGAGTAGGGGGTAAAAGTCAATTCAGCAGGTGCGGAGCACATGTTGTAATAAGAAGGTTCATTTCTTATAGATGTCATTCTGTAAACTAGTAGAAATAAAATGGCATCTTATGGGCTTGTCTCACATCTATAAATACTCAAAGAACCATTTAAAGAAACAACAAATGTATGAGAGAGACAGACAGAAGGATAGAGAGAGGGGAAAAGCTTTAATAGTTGGTTTATAGGATAGATCATGCCCTTGGCTGTGCAGATGATTAGGCCACTCCAGTTATCACAGGTCTTTAATTCAGCGCCTAAAGGTATGTGATTAATCGTTAGGTGAGTTGAGACGTGGCATGAGGGCTTCCTTTTACTATCGCTCCCCTCCCCCTTACTTTTCCACTCCACAGGTATAACAAAAGAAGTCTTATGAGCTCTGACAAAGAGTTTCTATGAGAAGACGTACTGAAGCTGGTAATTTATACGGAAGATTAATGACTCTCATTACTCAGAGTAGTTCACCAGATTAAGTCACCAGTTATAGACCAAAGGTATAAACTGTAAGAGAGCAGCAGGGCAGTACTTTTTACAGGTTGTTTCTTTTATTTAAATAGAGGGTGATGTTGTTTAGACCTCGCTATTACATATATATTATATAAGAGGATATTGTTTGAATTTTGCTCAGAATGGTAGAATTTTCATTCTCATGTAAGTATCAGGCTTGTTGCACAGATGCACCCTGCACTGCAGTGGAGTGACAAGGGGGGAGAATTCAGTGAGCGGCTCCCAAGTTTCCATTTTGACAAATCCTTTCTGAGGAGGTTAAAGCTTAATTACCAAGTGACCGGTGTGAGCGGCTGGGGTCTCATCGTCATCAGGCATTTTCCAGGCAAACAGTTTTAGCACAGTAATCAGTGAACCAAGTGTTCTTAGAGATTACAGCAGCGGTAAAGTAAAGCGCCCCACTCCTCTTCCCTGCTCCCCCTTCTTTCTTTAGTGGGGGAAGAGGTGGATTGAGTGGATGACATACTCCATGCACACTAAATTCAAACCCGGCACATCATGGTGCATGGCATGTGTATTTTATTGACAATTACAGTCCAGGTATTCTTTTTTTGAATTTCCATGTGATGACTTAGCCAAACGTATTTTAAAGAGACATTCATCCTGTGCCATAAGTTCATGCGTGAATTTGCCAAAGTATAATGTAACTTACTGTGATTCTAAAAGTTATTCATGTTGTTGCTTTTAAGCACATATAATGCCCTTTCAGAAGCTCGCAAATAACTTTAAAATGAAACCCCTCAGTCTTCTCTTTGTTTCTGCCCCTCTCTCCTTTATGCTGTTGATCTTTTGGAATCCACTGAGTCAAGTGTACCAGGGGAATAACATGAGAGCACAGACAGACCCACATCCTGAAACTCCTCTTCTCATAATCAATTATGGCCCAGACACTCATATGTAATTAGCTCATTAAGACCTTGATTTATTTTTTTTAGCTCATGTGGCTGAGCAGAATAAATGGTTATTACTTTCTTATTTTGTAATTAGTCAGAAACTTCCTCATTAGCTTTGGGATTATAATGAACAAATAGGTAAATTTAACTTCAATTAGCTCATGGTATAATCTACCCCTTTGAAGGGGTCTTTGTAAGTGTTTCTTCTGTCAGTTTATGATAGGGGCACAAGTGCTGTCTGAATATTCTAATATCCAAAGCCATGAAATGACATTTGAAGGGGAATTAGCGAGAAGAGCTACTGTATTTGCTAATTAATTTTGAAAGACGTGAGGTTGGTGTCCCTTCTCTTTTTGCCTTCTATCATTTTTCTCGCTGCCACTCTTTCTACTCAATTATACCCCAATCACGTATCCACAATGTTGGGGGTTGTTTATTTTTCTCTCTCTCACCACACACACTCCACTTGCATGTGCTAACATAGACACACTCGTGCTCACATCTCTGCTTCTGCAGTTTCTCTCTTTCTCCTTCACTCTCTTTGCTGCTAATCTCCCTGTGAATGGCTTGCTCGTCTGAATGCTTTCCCCCCTCTAAAGCTCTCCTCAGCCCCAGCATGTGACTGTACTTTAAGAGAAATCCTTGATGTGGTGCCGGCAAAAAACAGAGATATGTGGATTTCCCTGAGTCTAGAAGTCTGTGTCAGGTCAGGGAGGAAGTCAATGAAGAGGATACAGTTTGAAATCATCAGCATATTTTAGGATTTGAAGACCCCATTCAGATCCTGCTGAGCCTCTGCTTATGGCTGACTCTAGCTGTCAGTAATACTTGGCACAGCCAAACTCTTTTGTGGGCTTCAAGTAAAGAAAATTTACGAGGATTTCCTTCATCCACGTTTCACAAGTTGAAGTTAAAGTCTTACAATGTAATATATTTATTGTATTTTGGTTTATTTATGTGGCTGTGCCACTAAGAGTAGGATAATGTTGAGAAAATCCTCTTCTTGCCTCATAGTTTCATGTTCATTGTAAGAGCTATTAAGGCTTAAATCCCAGGTTTTTGCATTCCAAGAAAACAGAGAAACCATTGTATGAGTTTATAGCATGCAACATTCATTTAAACAGTGAATTTATGTACCTAATTATGCCAGGGCACCTACTGTATTTAGAAATGTCTCTTACACACCAACAAATTTGTTCCTAGATAAATTGGGAAGTTTTACTCATTTTCATTCTGTTTTCAATGTCAAAAGCCAACTCTTTGCATTCCAGCAGGCATTACATAATTTCTATGTCTGCTTGTTTTAACAGAAATCAAAATCATTTTACAATAAAGTCTCTCGGGTATACTTGTTCTCTCTGTAGCGTGTTCCGCCTCTGGTGGTGACAGACCTCTTTGAGGATATCAAGGATGGCGTGATGCTGCTGGCCCTGCTGGAAATCCTCTCTGGACAAAAACTGGTGAGTCTCATGGTCATTTCTACAGCCTGTGATTTGGACACAGACTTCAAACACTTCATATCCTCTGATCTTTCTGGATTAAATTTTAACTTAAATTGATATAACGAGGATCAGGCTGGTCAAATAACAGAGAGATTCAGTCATTTTTTAATTGTTTATTTTTGGTTGTTTTTTCTTTACATAATAACGGTTAGTGTTTTTGACAAATCTCAAAAGAGCATAATGCAGTGCATGTGAACTGAGCCCCAATTACATGGAAATGCTCATTGATCGGCTTTTATTAGGATGTTTGAATTGAACAGAAAAGCCCAGATTAACAAGGACAGATCATAGTTCACAAACACAGACAAAGACATTCCCACATACACAGCTTGAGGATTTTACTTGGCCAATATTGCCTTAGGTCTAAGCTGTCTATGTCCTATTGATCTGGCTGTTTATAGTCAAACACAGCTCTGATTGGCCCTCTTGGTCTTTCTCACTTTATTAGCAAACACAAATACAGTTAAAAAGAATAAATGAGAAAATCAGTGTGTGCTCCTCCGCCGTCATTCCCACACTTGTGCTATATACCTTTTCTTCTTTCAATTGCACGGTTTTATTTTATCTATTTATTTCCCTCTCTGTTTCTCTATTTCTTTTTTCCATCTCTATTGTTCTCATTTTTCCTTCCAGCCATGTGAGCCAGGCAAGAAGCTAAAGAGGATCCACTGGGTCACCAACATCGGTACAGCTCTCAACTTTCTTGAGGGTAGGAAGGTAAGAGTTCAGGGCCTTCTTTTTATGTTTTTCTTCTTCTCTGTTTCACCCCTCCTGCTGCTCTCCCTGCTCAGCTGCTGCCTTGTGGGTGCAAAGATTGAATCCTGACCTTGTGTGACCTGTATCCCCTTCGTCCCCTCCTCTTACTCTCTCCACCTTCCCACATCCCTCATTTATCCCAAAACCAATAACATAACATGCCTGCAAAGATTTTGTTGGATAAATAAATGGAGAAAAAAATTCAAACACAAGCTTTATTATATTCTGCTGAAATGGCATTGATTTATTTGTTTGGCTGCCCTATAAATGATCAGAAAAAGTATATCTATTATTATATATTATTGAACTATGACTTTACCATGATATTAGTACTCCAGTTTTCCTTCCTTTTCGCAACTTCATTGACAAAATTACATCCAAAAATGCTGAAATGGATGTAAAAATCTAACTGCATCAACTGCCCCTCCGTGAGATTAGTAAAGCATTCTCAAAGCTTCAATCAGCTCGTCCTTGGATATACATAAATAAAGCCGTAAGTATGAGCTGGCGTCTGCAGGGACATTGATTTGTCTTCCTCAAGTGTGAGAGGGTTAAAACCTTAAATCCTACACCAGTAATCTGCAGTCTGGAGATGAGACGTCAGTGGGCACTTTGCTGTATCTATGACAAGTCTATGTGTGTAGAAAACTAAATGTAAATACACTCTGTGTGTAAATCGGATGTATGTCTAGACCATATTTACATCTTGCTTTAATGCCTGATGCATGTTCGTCTCTTGTGTCTGTATCATAGAAAACGTTGTTGAATGTGCAGTGGCATTATGATGTTTACCATTTCATCAATTATATTGGTAAACTGTTATAAACCTTTAATACAGTATATGTATTTAACCGGGAGTTTCAAATCTGTAGCTGTAATTTCAACTAGGTAAGCAACTAACTATTCTTTACTTTGTCGATGAATCTGTGGATTTTGAATCTATTAAACCTCTAACTCTAAGAACATAGGGAAAAAATCCCATCACTACTTCCTAGAGTCTTTAAATCCCTTGCCTTGTCTGACTAATGCCCCCAAATCCAAAGATATTAACTTTATAATGATATAAAACCAAGAAAAGCAGCAAATCTGCACTTTTGAGAAGCTCGAACCAGCAAATGGTTTACATTTTAGTTTTATAAATGACAACAACAACAATTGATTATCAAAAATATTTGTGAATAATGTCAACTAAACTGTTTACCTACACACTGTTGGTTCCAATGCAACTACTACTGTATGGTGGTTACTTGTGTTTTTTATGCTGGTGTCTGTGGTCAAAACACAAAACACTTCCATTAACCATTCCAGCTTCACACCGCTGTGTTGAGTTGTCAGGATGACCTGCTGTGTTTTCTAATATGAAACCGTGTATTGCATGAATTCTAATCAAAAACTATCCCACGCTTACCCCACCCTGCCCTAGCCTGCCCCCAATCTCTTCCTCCATTCTTGTTCACATATCAGGAGTGGCTTGTATTACCATATGATGACCTGTTGTGCTGCAGCTTCACAGTAATATTACCCTCTGTGTGATCATATAGAATACTTCATCATATCAGTAGATACAGCCCTCTCTTTCTCCCTTTTCTTGCCCCTCTCTCTCTCTCCCTGTGTCACTCTCTCTCTGTCCATCTCTGCTGGATATAATCCATGTTGCCTGTGTGTGGTGATAGATTTCTCCTCTCAGCCAACCACTCAAGTTCTCTCACCTCAGTGATGCTACGGTATCTGCTATCTCACAGTCAATGAGGCGTCCTCCCCTTAATCAAACACATTTAAATGCTCTCTCGCTCTCTTTCTCTCTCTTCCTCATTTCTTGTTTGCCTTCCAGTCTGCCTACAGAGGATCTCCGGTCAGTATTCATAACGTTACTGCACTGGTTTGTTCAGGACATGCAATAGATAGGGTCAGCATTATCTGCTTCCAGTAGTGCAGAGGATTATGCTCATACTGTATATTGTTCATTTTGTGTAAACATATGTACGAGACCAGGGTTACCAGATTGAGGGAAATTGTGTGAATTTAATCCATATGTATGAGATTATAAAGAAATGTAAGCGGATAAACTGGAATTGATTGCAATCTGGAATTATTAGGTCCTGTTATGAGATATTAAAATACTGACTATTGTGTTTTGACACAGATCAAGCTTGTGAACATCAACTCCACAGACATTGTTGATGGACGGCCATCAATTGTATTGGGGTTGATGTGGACCATCATCCTCTATTTCCAGGTAACATTGCCTTTAGTTAATTTACATAAATGCAATGTACATATTTCAGGATATTATATTTTTAAAATGAAAGAAACAAAGCAAAACAAGGAGAGACAAAACACGGAGAAGAAAGTTAGTGCTAAATAAGTTTGTGTTGTGAATGTCTAAGTCAATCATGTCATCAAATCACCACCAATAGCTCACTACAGGACTTCAAACTGATAACAACATGGCTGCCAATATTGTCCTACATATTAATAGCACACCCTCAAACCATTGAAGCGTTAAATCCATTAAGAAATATGCAAAAGCCTAAATCAGTTTCATGTTGTAAACTGGCAGTACTTAGTAGGAAAGCAGGGTGCTTAACATATTTATGTTTCTAGTGGCAAAAATCTAAGCAATTTGAACAAATTAAATTTAAGAAATTTAAGATGGGAAAATCAATCTTCCAAAGCATCTCCACTGAAAACAAGCAGTTGCTACCTCAGGCATTTCAGACATGAACAGATCAACAAGAACTTGATCACAACGCTACAGTCTCTTAGCAACATCAGCACATAGAGATGTCTGCTATTCCAGCAAACATAAGGATATTAAATAAAGGAAATGTACAACAGTGGAAAATGTACTTATTATTCACTTACTGACATTTTGATGTATTTCATTTCACATTGATGTTTATGGATTTTCTGAGTTGTGAGCAGCCTTAGTTTGCTGGCAGTAGAGAGGAGAAACTGAGAAGTAGATTATGTGTGCATAGCAATAAATCTTCAACTTGACCAGCTAATATATTTTGTAATTGTTGTCTCAAGTCATACACATATTTTTTATTTTGTTTTCACACATGAAAGGTTCCGGTTTGGTAAATATTATATTCTGTACAATCATAGTTACATAATATATTCATTATTCAACATTATATGGATCAACAAAATAAAAATAAAAGGGCATTCAGAGAGTGCAGACCTCTAAAATGTATATTCTGTAATTTGCCTTAAGTAAAGTCAGATCTCCTCAAATCTATTATTAAGTTTCCCTTAAACAAGATTTCAACTCTCAAGTCTTAAGTGTTAAGCTGCTCATTGGAACAACACTTTGATAAATAAAGCTCAATCATGAGCAGTGGGAAACTGGTCTATAGAGCCATAGGGTCATAAGAGCTTGTGTATCACTGAGGGATGTCAGCTGCATCAGTTGCAAAAACCAAACACAAAGATTAAGAACTATTACAATGACAAAGCTTTTCAAAAAATTATTATTGAGTAAATGGTAAATATGTCGGTATGGTGGCCTGATTTATTTCCTGGTTTCCTGTCCTTTTCAGATTGAGGAGCTGACTTGTAGCCTACCAGCACTTCAGGCCTTGTCCAGCAGCACTTCTTCACTGGACAGCTCCACCAGCAGCACTGAAACCACCAGCCCACCTGTCAAAAGAAAACCCCTCCCACCTATGCAGGGCGGAGCCAGAAAGGCACTACTAAGATGGGTCCAGCAGACAGCCACCAAGTATGTAGTCTCCCTTACAAATTGTATTGCTCTTCAAAACCAAATGCAAAATGCCCCACACCATTAACAGTGAAACTTTTTTTTCCTTCTGCTTTTGCTCTGTTCTTTGTAGACGTCTGGGCATTGAGGTAAAGGACTTTGGCCCCAGTTGGCGCACAGGGTTAGCATTCTTTGCAGTTATCCATGCCCTTCGGCCCAATCTTGTTGACATGGAGCGTGTATGGGGGAGGCCCAACCAAGAAAATCTGCAGGAAGCCTTCTTATTGGCTGAGACAGAGCTGGGCGTTCCACAACTTCTCGACCCAGAGGGTAAATTACATTTTGTATTTTTTAGTGACTTTGTCATCATATTGATGAAAACTAAACAGAGCAACTAACCACATATCTACAACATCATGGGATCAAATTGATTCTACAGTCATTTGCCTTTGTATTACCTTTTCTTTTTCTCTTGGCTATATTATCTTTAATAGAAAACAATATGCGCTTTGTGTTACTCACTCAATTAATAAGAAATGACTTGTCTTACACATCATTTAAATCTGTAGCTTTTCAACATATAGAACAGTTTTTTTCTCAAGAATACTGAAATACAATAGTGGGCATCTATCACAGCATCAAATGTGCACCTCAGTGTCACTTCCAAACACCAGCTGTGCCCCTTCACGCCTGCCTTTCAGAATGAACTCTAACAAATCAAGCTTGACATCAATATAATCGAGTTCCATTAGGCCATGAGATTCAGCATGGTGGAACCTCCAAACAAAACTTGGACACTAATCTGAAGTGCTGAAGGTTGTTTTCATTTAAGGTGGTTGTCTGTTTCTGAATAGATGTCAGTCAAACATTCTTTTCAATTCCAGTTATTTTCCTGTTTGAGAGAAACTGTGGAAGAATTATCAGCTTGCCTCGACTTGATATAATTTACTTAATTACATTAATGTGGTTCCCTCCTTAGATGTTGATGTAGACAAGCCAGATGAGAAATCCATTATGACATACGTAGCCCAGTTCCTGAAGCATCATCCTGAACGAAAGCAGAGCGACTCAGACGGACAGCCAGAAGAAGAGGTAACCAGCTCAGATTCATCTCAGTCTGGATACGTCATTCATTGTCTTCTCTTATTCTGCATCCTGTGTGTTTTGTCTTTCTCTTTAGATGTCACAGTTAGTATGTCAAACTTCAGCCATGGCATATACATAGATGGCATGTTTAGTTAATGTTGTGTGCTCAGCTGGGTCCTTCTAAACACCGTTTAAACTTTAATGCTTGTTTTAATCTATGCAAGGGCAAGGTGGGTGAGGCTTTTTTCATGGCCAAGTTCGGTACAAGTCAGAGCAATTACAGGAAGTGAATTACCATAATTTATGATTACTTAATTCTTTCTCAAATTTTCTGATGCAGTAACCACCACCAGTCTGCTATACAAATTAGGTTAAAACAAACAGTAATTTCACTTGTTATGTGACTCAGGTCTGGCAGTGTGTTGCCTATTTTGTGTCTTTTCTTGTTGCACATTTCTCTCCTTGTCTTTGTCTCTCTGGTGTTTTTGTGTCGTGACTGCTTTCCTGTGGTTGTTGTGCTGGCCTCTGTCCTACAGCAATGTCTTGCTCCTCGGGATATAGAGGAAATGTTGGAGGTAGGTTATAGAGTAACTTAAAGGTCCCAGGGGCAGGTTTTCCATCATTTTTCACAGCTCAATGCAATTAGCACCCATGCACATTCATAGTTTCCATATAAATATGATTAATGCTTATTTTTCAGGCTCTGTTATTGGATTACAGTATCACTGCCTACTGTACAGTGTATGGGTGAGATTAAACATTGTTTTATCATGTCAAAATAGAGCCTATGTGCTAATATTGGCTCTTTATCTTACCTGATGTCATACTCCTGCCGCAGGGTTTCTGAGCCATGATAACAAAAGGGAAGTCCAGTATAATAAGACGTGATATTACCATTTATTAACGTTACCTCCCGCTATGGCTTCTGGTTCCATTAGCATGACAATGAAAGCCTCTGGCATTGGCAGTGTGCATTGATACAGCGTATTTGATGGAAAGCTTATGAATAGAGGTTGCCTATTTTTAAGGTTAACAGTGGCAGGAACATTGATGTGCTTTAAAGCCACGCTAACCACTTGCTTTCAGTGTTGCACTGTGTTTTGTTGTCTTACAACACTGACTAGGCTTTTGGTGGTTGTTGTGTTTCACACCCGTTTGGTTCTTTGTTGACAGTTCTTGCTTACACACTAATGTTTGTCCTGAATATTCTCTTTTATTGAATAAAGGTCAATTGGCCCTTGTGTTTTCACAAAAAACAACAAAAGTGTTGTTTTATAAAAATAAATAGCAACTGAAACACTGGTTGTAAAATGATTTGCAGAAGTTGAGTACAATGTAACAGATAAAAGTCTGCTTCCATTTGGAATTAGCTTAATTTATTTTAACGCTGTCATAAAGAATAAAGTTTGATATCCTTACAGGAGCTAATGTGAAGTGATTAAACTGAATAGGCTGAGAATGAACAGCTCTCAAACTGAATAGACAATCTCACAAGCTTTTGAGCAGCATAGTATTATCGTCATGGTTACTCAAAATCCAATGAAATGTTAGTAGGGGGTCTCAGACAAAGTACCCTGTTTAAGTTGAGTGTTTTTGGCAGCTGTGGGTTTTTTGACGTTTTGTCCTACAGGGAGACACAGAGGATTAGGAGAACACATGTTTAACAGTACATGCCTCTCTTTCACCCTCTTCCTTTCATCAATCCCTCAAACATTTATTTGGTTAATCACCTTTTCTCTCCATCTTTCTGTTTTACCCTCTCACTTACACTCTTCCGTCCTCTCTTTTTTAATTTGTTTTTCATTTCCCCGTTGCACTTTCCAATTTCCACAACCATATTTCCACCCGTTGTTCACCCCACCACCTCTCACCCATCCCGGCCTCCTAGAGAGAGCAGCTAAAGAGCCTGAGGGAGCTCAAAATGTGGCTCAACCAGCTGGAGAGAGATACAATACAGGCTCAGGAGACTGAGGGCAATCTCACTCAACAGTACCAGGTTAGTGTGTGTGTGTGTGTGGGGGGGGAGGGGGGGGCAGGGGCAGTTTAAACTGGGCACACTGGGCACAGACGCTCCTATTATTAGCTTAATCAGTGGCATTACACTGTGGGGATCAGACGGCAGCCGTCATACTTTCAGTCAATCTGGCTTATTCCACCAGGCCTCGGGATACTTTCCATATTCAGCAGCATGTGGGATACCCCCATTTTATTTGCACATTATTCAGAGAGTCTGAGAATGTAAAGCCAGAAAGAGGATTCAGCATTCAGAGACAGTAGGCCACAGGTTTTAATGAGGTTCTGATTGGATACCAATGGGAAGAAGGTGTGACCCATGAGAGAGAGCACATGTTTGTATACTGTAACTTGAATATTTTTGAATTATGAACAGATTTCACTTCTTCTTTCTTTTTAGTTGTTCAAGAGTCTGCATGTCCAGTTGGAAATGAGGAGGAAGCAGGTGGATGGAGCTTTGCAGTCCACTCAGAAGGATGGGATGCTGACTGTGGATCAGGCTCTGGTCAAACAGGCCTGGGAAAGAGTCTCTAATATGGTGAGAGAAGCAGGCGGGACATTCAACCTCTTAAATGTTTCCAGACAGATTTGAACCCAGGATGTCATGGTTGCATGTGTTTTTTAGAAGGCCAGGGCAACAATAACCAGTCTGTCAGTCTGGAACTGTTAGTTGTTTATTGTTTGTTTGTTTTCAAGCAAGTGTAATGGTGATTTGTCTCCTACTTATTCATAATTTAGCTCTATTCAATAAGGACACAAACTGAAGCAAAAGCAATGAATATAAATTAGCTTTGCAGTCTGTTTATTTCCAGTGTGTGATTAAAAGTTTTCATTGTAATTGTTTTATCTGTAATGTGTTTTCACTTTTGAGCTTTAATTGGGGTTGTAAGGTGATTTTTGTTCTTGTTGTGCCATGCAATAAGCGGAACAATCACAATCTGCTCAATTGTGTTTCTTATTTCAGCTGTTGAACTGGCATCTGCAGCTGGACAGGTCTCTGCCGGCTCCTCTGGATATGGTGGGGGCGTGGCTGCATGAGGCTGAAGGAGCCCTGCGACAAGAGATCATCGTCCATCAGGCACACGATGTGACAGCTACCACTGTGCACAGGGCTCTGGAGCAGCACAAGGTTAGCATGGAGCTGTAGACAGGAGAGGCAAAATGCTGAAACAAAGGACAACTTGGCGCTGGACAGAGTGGTGGCTTTGTTCAGTTTATATTTTAGTCAAAAGTATATTCAGTATTAGGAGCAGTACACTGCTCCTAATACTGAATGCACAGTTTTTTTTAATTTGTTATCAAATGCTCTGATCAGAAACCTATTTTTCTTCAGTCTTTACAAGTATTTGTTTGTTTTTATGTGCTCATGTGCTGTATGTATTTACATGTACACTGTGCAGGATGTGTTGAAGAGCCTGGAAAGTCACCAGCAAGTATTTCAGAGGATCCATAAAGACAGAAGTGTTGATGGAGTCCCTGTTCCCCCAGACCAGCTCCAAGACATGGCTGAGAGGTAATAAAGACACCTGCCAATCTCTCTTGGAAGTCTGATATTAACTAGCTCACTTGGCATGATTTCACATTTTGCTTTTCGGAGGAGAAACAGAATGTGAGGGTCAAGCTGTAGGTCTGATATCGTTTGTAAACTTTGTCTTTTTTAGGATGAACTTTGTCTCTACATCTTCTAACATCCACTTGTGTAGAATGGAATTCCAGGAGAACAAACACCACATGCAGGGCTTCCTCACTCTAGCCGAGTCCAAGCTCAAATCCTGGATCATAAAATACAGCCGACAAGAGTCCGTGGAACTGATGCTCCACAACTATGTTGTAAGCTCAGGCTTTGTTTCACTCTGTAAACGATTTGCTGAAATGTTAATTGAATCTTTAGGGTCCTGTGTAGATCTTGAAACTTAAGAAAAGTATGGAAAGTATTTTACTCTATTGTTTAATTTTAGGATATTATTGGATAAAAGTCCTACGGATTTAACAAATAATTCCTGCTACATAGTGTATGACTACTAGATTTAATGCTGTATATCCATTATGATGTTACTGTAAGTATTGTCTCCTAACATGTGGTAATAGTTTCCATTTGATTCTGTCTTCATCAGGCATTTGTGGAGAAGCAACATTTCTTTGAAAATTACGAGGCATTGTTCCAGTCCCTGAAACTGTCTGCTGAGGCCTATGTCAATGCTGACAGCTCAGGTGAAAAATTAAAATGTATACAGTAAATGTATGATTTGATATGTAATGTACACAATAACCTTCCTGGATCAGGTACATGCTGTATGTTTTTATGTACATATGTTTTTTGATTACTGATAACTGTTAAAAAAATGGCATTTAGGAGCTGCAGATGCAGATAAAATCCTCTGTGAAGGTCTAAGTAATTATATATCATTATATCGTGATATAGTTATTTTTCTGGAAAATCAATTAAAAGGTTTAATCTTGATCTCCTATGAAGCCGAAAGGAACAACCTTGAACACTTTTTTATGCATAAAATACAGAAATGTCTTTTTTTTGTGGCTATTCCGGGAAAATAAAACACTTGGCAAATGAAGGTACTTAATCATTTCAATGCCAAAATCACATAAAAATACAATATTGCAATAAAGCAGTCCTGCTCAGTGATGCAGTGAATAAAGCCATGTGATTGTCCACAATAGTCTAATACAATTAGAAATATTACAGAGATAGATATCTCAATATAAATGGTATGGCAAAATCTTCACAAATTTCGTTCACACATTTTTTGGTTCGCAAAAACCTAATTGCATTCTCGTCCTTTGGATGATGCTTTTAACTAAAATTGAGTGGCCCTAAATATCTCAACATTGTACACATATCTTAACTTTATCCTCCCTTGTCAACAGTTCAATAACCAATGAGGCTTTCTATTCCAGCAGCTCAGTCTGCCCCTGTCTGGTTTTAATGCTTGGTAGAAGGGAAGAGTCTGCAGGCTACAGCTAAATGAGGTTCCTCCACTCCCAGCTCTCAGTGGGGAATACGACCCCATTTGCTAGTTAGGGGCTGCTCCACTTCTGCAAGTCTCTGGGCGCAAACTGAACTAGCTTGTTGGTTTCATTAAGTTTCAGGGTTGTGCTCCTTTAGGGTATGCAGAGCGGAGAAGTGAGGTATGGCGAGAAATCAGGACATCTGATGCTTGATTGGTCGACCCCACAAATTAAGTCGTCGTCCTCCATGAGCCTTGCGTGTAGTTAACACCCTCGGCTCTGATTGGCTGGATGAGAGTTTGAGGTTATAACAAACTGAGGCAGGAGAGGATGATAAGGGGATTGATATGTAATGATCTGCTATTTAAAGGCATAGTAGTATGTGATTAATGTGTATTTGAAACTGGATAATTGTATTTGGTGGAGTCATTTATCTGCCCCACACTGGCTGACAATAGTTTGTGGTACACGAGTTTTGAGACCTGAGCATTTGTACCAATGATATGGAACACAAGCAAAGATAATACATCTCCCTGTAGTGAGAATTTTGAGGTCAGAGGATTGTCTGCAAAGGCATGTAGCTCCATCAGTCTTTATGTGCTCTTCATCTGGTCTTTCTATAAATATGGGTACCATATGTCCTGTGCCTCAAAGCAAGGCTATGTAACTTTTCCTGAACAGCGCCAAGTGACAATTGTATAATAGTATATGTAAATGCTAAAATGTAAAACTAGACTAGACTAGAGTACACAAGTCATCAAACTGACGTAATAATAACAGATACACAACAATACCTATCTAAACATTAGCTTACATTAACCACCATGTGCCCCCTGTGATACCAGACCAAGTAAGGCTGTGGCTGCAAAACCCCTGAGTGTATCAAATTGAGCAAGATTGTGTTGCTCAAGAAATCAGCTTTTTATTTATAAGATAAGATTGTGTTGTTTAATAGTGCATAGTCTCACTTAAACCCCAGACAAAATCCATATAAATCGACAAGCAATTCAATCAATGTTTTAATATTGAAGATAAGTATGTTTATGAAGTCTCCTGTTTACACTGTTTTAGTGTGACTAGTATTGTTAGCAGCAACTGCAGCAACAGTAATAGTAGCAGCAGTGCTAGCAGTAGTGCTGGAAGTACAGGTATTACTTTTGCTGTCATTGTTGATTTATTTCTGCTCCAGTGGACGAGGGTGAGATGGGAGTGCGCAGGTTCATGCGGGAGGTGGTGACACAGTGGAGGAGTTTATCCATGGAAGTGCGCAGTGTGAGGAGCATGCTGGAGGAGGTGCTGTCCAACTGGGAGAGGTATAGCTCTACTGTGGCCTGCTTACAGGCCTGGCTGGAGGATGCAGAGGAAGCCCTGAGCCGGCCAGAAAACACAAAACGGGTATGAAATTAACTTTTAATATCGTAAGAAACCCCACCATACGCTCAAAGTTTCTTTTTTCTGTGCACAGATTAAAAGTTCCCTCATACATGTATTTATTTGATAGATTCAATGCCTCACAGTAGTAGCAATCAAAACCACATCAGCCCAATTTCAAGCATTTGGTCTTCTAAGTGGAATCCTATTAGCAGTCTCCACTCAAGTATCAAATGATCTCCTTGACTTACAACAAGCCACTAAGGATATTTCAGTTGTCGCATTGCCATGGTTACCTCAGATTCACATCCCCACCAAGGATTAGACAGCTAATTACCCCAGTTTTTTTATTGTCCTTTCTTTGTTTCTTTCTATGAATTCCTTTCTTTGTCTCTTTTTTGATTAGCTTTCTTTGTTTCTTTCTTTGACACTCATTCTTTGTGTTGTTCTTTGTTTCTCTTAATTTCCTTGTGTCTCTGTCTCTTTCTGTCTTTTTAATGAGTCTCTTTCTCATCCAGGAGTTTTTCAGGAATCTCAGCCACTGGATAGATCAGCATGCAGCCATGAATGACTCTGGGAATTTTCTCATTGAAACGTGTGATGAGACTGTGTCGCTTGATCTCAAGCAGCAGCTACTTCTTTTGAATGGACGATGGAGAGACCTCTTCCTCCAAGTCAAACAAGTAACAAACAAAAACATCCTAAAAATACAACTAAAATACAGTCAAGAGAATTTAATTAAATTCTATTTCTTGGTGAATGTATTGTTTTTAGCTGATTACTTTATTTTGAATGTTACTATTGGTACTATCTAACCCAGAACTGAGGAAGGTACATCACTTGATAAAAATCAATCCTAATGTTTGCACTATCTTTCCTCCGTTGCAGTATGCCCATGTAGATGAGCTGGAGAAGTGGAGAAAAGACCATCTAAAGGCTGTGTCAGCCCTCAAAGAGCTGCTGGACACAGCAGAGGCCACGCTCAGTGTTCCTGTCCAGGTGTCTTTTCTTAACGTTAGAGCCTTTCTGCAGGATGTGGAGGTGAGAAAAGTATCATACATTAAAGACTAGCACAATAATACAAGCACTTATTACCAGAGATTCTCATTATTTCAGCTGATACTATTACATTATCACATTACATTTTCTACAAGTGTGTTTTAGGTTGGTACCATTACAACATCAGCCCAACTCATTGTTTGTTAACAGGGATTATTGTGTACCATCTAAGTCTAGTCAGCCATTTAGCTTTCATCATCTTTCCCAGTTGTTTTACTTTTAGTGAACTTGAGCTCTTAAACTTTAAAAAAAAGTTACTTAAAGCTTTATGTCCCTGCTGTTTTGAAAACAGAGCTGCAGAAAACCTTGTTACATGTTTTTCTATTGCCAAACTCAGTTTAGATCAAACTGCATTCAACTTAAGGACATCTAAAATGACCCTTTGCCTCTACCTCTCATCTCAGAATACCAAGCAAAAGGTTGTTGCCATGGAGACACAATACAAGTTGGCTGCCCGCAGTGCTCAGCTCCTTGCCAAGGATGCGTCACAGGATGAGGCTGCCAGGGTCATGGCAACTATGGCAACAGCCAAAAGTCAGCTGAGTAAGGTAGGTATCGTTTAAGTCCGAAACATGAGAAGTAGTACAAAATCTACCTGAAATCTTTCTTTGAAATCAACACAGTTATCTTGTCCTCTTTGGGACTTTTTAATATCTTCATCACACATTGTTTGACTTTCTGTGTCACTATTCAATGGCCCAGTTTGTTATTTTGTTTCCAGGTGAGAGAGCGGTGTCCCTCCCTTGTGAGGGAGTGTCATGTCCTTCTGCCACTGTTGGAGGAGATGGAGAAACACATCACTGTTTTTTACCAAGCCCTGGAGCGGGCCAGTCGCATCACTTCTGCTGCCAGAGACCCAGACACACAGACTCAGGCCCAGAAAAAACAAAAGTGGCAGGTTAGATATGATGACAATGATCAGATTGAACTTAAATGAACCTAAACCATGTGGAAGACTGACTGGTTAAAGGAAAATTATTTTAGTAGTTTTGGTCATCATTCTGCACACAATCAGTTTTACAGTGCAATTGACATATACCATGGATATTTCATGTACTTTCACATACATTTTTACTATCCAGTTAGTGGTTTAGATAATTAGATTAAAGTCTGTCTGATCACTTCTGTGACTTGTGACTGAAGTCGATGGGTAATATGTTATTATATTCAAAAGGAATGATGGCAAAATCTACAAAATAAAAACCTACATTCAAATATAACTATATCTGCTCTCTTGTGTGTCTATTTTATCGCTACCATTGATATTATATTCATCTTCATCTTTACAACCTATTTTTACTATAACTGATATATAAGAAAAATGATGATATATTTGAATGTACCATTATCAACACACTTTCATATTTGTCGTTTCCACAATTTCCTCAGGATTTGTTAAACCAGCAGCAAAGCTGTAAACGCTGTCTGTCTGTGATTGAGAGGAATCACAACACACTGCAGAGGGCGCTCTCCACCAGTAAGGTGCTCCGAAACTTCGACCTGTCCCTGCTGCAAAAGAGAGTGGCTGAAATACAGGGCTCAGCGCAGGTTAGTGTTAAACATACACATACCAGAATGCCACACAGACACTGCATTGCCCTCAACGCTGATTATATTAATGAGATTACAAGAACATCAAAACACCCAGGAGGCAACAGTGCAGATTAGACTTACTTGTGTGTCTCATTATTCATTTGCTTGACATAAGACAGATAATGTAATTACACTACTATACCGAAGAGACCACACAATCACTATTTCCTACTGTCCATCCTCTCAGGCTTTGCTGAAGGAGGTTGGGGAATGGAGAAGGCAGGAAGAGGCCAACAACTGCCTGAGGAGGAGGTTTGAAGAATCAAGACAAGAGCTGGAGAGAGTGCTGAAGAAAGCTCAGGGCTGCTTGAGAGAGACTGGAGACGCTGAGGAATTACTGAAGAAACACAGTGTAAGATCAAACCTGTAACCTTCTGATGTAAACAGAGGACGTACATGAAGGGTACGGCTAACCTGTAGAAAAGAATACTGGCTGCTAAATCTTCTCTTGACCACAAAGACAAACAGATATTCTGCATAAGTATCAGTAGCAAAACAGAACTCAAAATAAACTTGTATGTTTTTCTGCACAGGATTTTTTGGGCCATCTGGACCAGCGGTTGCTGAGCGTGTTCTTGAAGGCATGTGATGAGCTGACTGACATCTTACCACAGGAGGAGCAACAGGGGCTGCAAGAAACTGTCCGCAGGCTACACAAACACTGGAAGGTCAGGGGTCACAATGCTTTAACACTCTCACTAATTACCATACATCTCTGGAGGCACATAGCCGATACTTCATTAACTAAACCAGGAAGACCTTTGGCTTTGATATAGTTCCCTCCAGTCTGTTTCCAATTAACCTGTACAAGTTAGATGAAAATGCAACCCTCTCAGTGTTTACTCGCGGTCTCTCTGGAGGATATTTTGTCTCTGACAGTTTCGGGGATGATACAATATGAGACTGAAACTCGTGTATATTATACAGTCTATCTTATCTACCATGTCACTTATGCTCTGTGTCTTCTGTCTTTTCCACAGGACATCCAGGGCGAGGTACCGTCTCACCTGCTCCGTCTGAAAGTGGAGGTGGAGCGAAGTCGAGTGGCTGTGATCATACAAGACTGCAGAGCAGAGCTGGACAGAGAAATGCAAGCCCTGTCTGGCACCTGCACCAGTGAGAGAGTGATCAAAGAGCACAGAGTGAGCCTCGGATTTGGTAGAAATTTATAACAGATTAAACCAGGAGAGAGAGAAGGAGAAAGATAAAATCACTAAATGTAATCTTTATCATCATTCTGGAGCATCCTAAGTTCACCATTTCCTTTTCTCTTATCTCCAGACTTTTTTCAGGGAACGCAAACCTCTGACTTTGTGTGAGAAGAGGATTAGAAACATGGAGGATCTGTGTCATAATTTACCTGACAACGACGCGGCTCATCGAACGCTAGACTCCACCAGGATTGCTGTAGAGGAGGTTACAGAGCAAATCAAGAGTACCCACCTCAAACTGGAACATCACTCTGATAAATGGAAAGAATGGAATGAGAGGTAAAGCTCGAAAAAACTCCAAATCCTTACAGCATATCCAACATCTTGAAGTCTGACATTTTCATCCCTGAAGGGACTTAAGAGTAGTTGTTCCTTTTTCTAGGTTCTGTGAGCTTTCTGATTGGCTCTCCTCTCAGAAGAGGCAGGTGAGGCTTTTGCGAGAGACAGCGAGAAATTCCAGCCATCAGGAGCAAGTTGATGTTGCTGTTCAGGTGGGCTAGCACTTTATATTTGCTGCTTTAGGCACAGAGATTAGGTTATAATTCAACTCATCCTCGGTAAACATGCATTCCCTTTTTCGTGCTATTACTATTTCCAGGCACTGCAGGAAGCAGTAGATGCCCGAGAGGAGAGCCTGTTGTGGCTTAAGAGCCGTCTTGCTGGGCTGTCTGAAGTTAGCTCTGAACTGGAGGTCCAGAGACAGAGAACGGCCCTGGCCAAACTCTCAACTGACTTGCGGGCACTCTTTTCTTCACTCTGTCAGGTATTCTAAGATATTCTTAACGTTACAAAAATATGTCTTTCTCCTGTGTTTTCTTAACATAATGGTTTTGTTTGATGCTTTGCCTCCCTCATTCACAGTGGGGTGAGGAGGGCTCTGCTGTGTTCCAGTACAAGGAGCTGAGGGAGGAGGTGAGTGGTGCCCTGGAGGAGGTTCTGAGAGTGCAAAGGGAGGCTGAGGAGCAGACCAGCAGGATCTTGGATGCTGAGGGCCTGGAGGAGGCCAAACAACTTTATTTTATTCACCAGGTGTGTGTAGTGCAGAGACAGGAGAGTGGTGATGTCAACTGTGTTCAGATGTTTGATTTACAGAAGCTTACACCAAAATGATACATCTGATACCATGGAAATTTATTTGATTAATACAGGCAGGCATGGACATTATAGTGCGTTCAAATCAAATCATTTCTAGCCTCTTCAATTCCTGTATTCAAATGTCTTTTAAATGAATTTTATGTCCCTGTGGAAAATACATTTTATTAAATCAGATTATGTCTGATTTAAGTGATATAGAGAAAAATAGACATCTCACTAAATATTTAGAATTGATGCTTCTCACAACTTAAAGAGTAACTTAACAGTCCCTGAAAGACTTCTTTTGCTGACCTCCAGTGGTTTAACTTCTTACCTTACTCCAGTGATGTTCATTAGGACTCTAGGACCCTGTGACATCACTGTATGTTGTGCATAATATTCTGGATTAGAGGTGAAACAGGCTTGAAAATGTCATCCAGGGAGTGCAGGAAAACACTGCTTTTTGGATTGTGTTCCACTTCTTATGTTGTAATTTTTCTGCAGAAAGCAAATATGTCATCTGATTTTCTTGTCTATGTGTTTGTTATAGCACCACCTAAAGCGCCTGCATGCTAACCGGAGAGAGGCGGAGCTTCTGGTGGCCCACTGCCGCCAGCTGCAGAAAGGGGAGGGGCTCAGTCAGTCTCTAAGGGAGCTGGAGGGAACTTTCAGAGATGTCGACCACAAATCAGGGACAAAGGAGCACAACCTGCAGGTAGACCAAGCCTGTTTTTTTCTCACGTGTCAGTCAGTGTGCTAATGTTTGCATGTGTGTGTCCATACAGACCCCTGCAGTGATCATTGATTGGTCCATGTTGAACCATAACCAAATATTGATTGTTATGTGATATGTTAATTTTGTTTGCGTCTGTTGTCTTGGTATGTGTTTACACACTTCTATCACTGTCTTCGAACTGATCAGAAAATCTGCATTTCTGTAGTTTCTGCATGGAAATGTCTAAGATGCCTGGAGTGCATAAGTTCATTTTTAGAAGGAAAACCACCGTAAAACTCCTTAAATCAAAACTCCAAAACATCATGAATATATTGGAGTTAAAGATTAATTTTAGACAGACCCTATTACACCAGTAGTAAATAATAACATAGAGAGCGATTGATGCTAGAGGATGCTGATGCAGAGATATAAGGTGCATTTTGTTGTTCCTTGTTACAATTTACAGTAGTGGGGTAATCTAGAGTTAAATTAGAACACTACAATACCCATCAACTCTTTGTGTACATGTAGTATTTTCTGTATAAAACTTTACCCACTGACATTATTCTGCTGTTTCTTCGTCATCTCAAGGCAACTCTGAGCTCCTGGCAGAACTTTGAAGCGGAAAGAGAAACGGTTTGGAGGTTTATCAGTAATACCAACAATGAGCTGCATAAAGAACTAATTTTTAACAGCCTGGACAGCCTGAAAACTGAACTGGAGCAAAACAAGGTGTGTATGTACAGTACGTGTGTGTGTGTGTTCTTGTTTAACTATATTCGTGGGGTCCAAAAAACGGGAATACAGTATACTTGTGGGGTCCGGACAGCTTTGTGGGGCCAAAATGCTGGACCCCACAACTTTAAGGGGCTGTTTGAGGACTTGGTTTTAGGATTAGGGTTAGAATTAGGTTATGGTTAAGGGTAAGGGTTAAGGTTAGGCATTTAGTTGTGATGGTTAAGGTTAGGGTAAGGGGCTAGGGAATGCATTATGTCAATGACGGGTCCCCACAAAGATAGTGCCACGCACTATATGTGTGTGTGTGTGTGTGTGTGTGTGTGTATGGTCTGTATTTTCTCACACAATATATTTTGTTTTTTTCTTGCCTGTAGGAGCTCCTTACAAAGGTTGAGGAGTGTTCTGTGCAAGCAGATCTCCTCCTGGAGAAGGCAGCAGATATTCAGCTTGGTCCGAAAAATCGGACTCTTCTTCTACAGCAGGCCCAGTCCACCAGAGAAGCTGTCACACAACTTCAAGACCACCTCAACAAGAAGTATGTCCCATCCTCATCCCAAGTATACTGTAACTTCCTCAAACTTAAGTCATATTTTCAAGTTTGATGAGGAAAATTAAAGTGAAACAATTTTAACCATGCTAAATGGTATACTTGTGTGCTTGTTTGTTCTCATTCCTACAGTACATCTAGCTATGCACACAGTATTTTACATTTTACAAAATGGTTTCTTGTCTAATCTTGTGTTTTCCAGTTTTGTCCACCTGGAGATGATGTGTATGTGGTGGGAGCGCTTTAGCAGTGAATCAGAGGTCTTCTCTCTGTGGATCAATGAGAAAGAGAAGGAGCTGGAGGCTGTCAACTCCACCTCCTCCTTAGATCCTCTGAACAAACACATCAGCACAGTGAATGTATGTCATGTATCTCATTCTTTCTTAAAAATGTAATTCTTTATCTTGTTTTTTTATCCCTAATACTGACTGCATACGGTATTGCTAAAAAAAAAATCACATCTTCCTTAATCATCTTCTGATATTCACAAATAGATATGCATCATCCACACATTTTTTTTCAGTAACTCCCTGTAAAATTAGTCAAAATTGCTGTCTGGCCTGTAGCAGTGCCTGTACAATATTAGTGTGGCCTAAGGTTAATAAGATTAAAAAAATGTACAGTATGTAACCCTGAGGAGAAATTGGGTCAGAGCTACAGCAAAGACGAGGATACAGGAAATAAACTGATAACATTGAAGAAAATATAATCTTGGCTTGCCAGACCTCAGCCTTGTCAATCTTATGGAGGTCTAGACTCTAGAGCAAAAGAATGTCAAAAAACATTTGGGATAACAGGACTTAAGAAGTCCTGCGGCAGCTGTTTGATTAGTTATGGGTTTGAAAACCTTTGCCTCCAGAAACAGCACAGTCAGTTTTATTTTCTACCCAACTCCTGTGCTTGATTTTTTCTAGACCTCCACGAACCTGAAGAGACACAAAATGTATCTATGATAGACTTAGGAATTAATATAGATAAAACACAACAATGTCTGTATCAAGCCAATAAACAGAGAATTGGCAAAGTGTTATGAAGTCTTTTTCTTCTACTGTTTTTCAGTTTGTCTTGTTTATTGTATTTTTTCCAACTCATGCCTTCCATACTTTTCCTGATTAGCATTCCTCTGCTGTTGCATGCCCTACAGGCTGTGGCAGAAGGTTTAGAGGAGAGAAGGGCAGCTCTGGCCCACATGGAGGCAGACTGTGAGGCCCTGTCGAGTTGTGTGACCCCTGGAGAGACTGGACGTATCCGGTCACGACTTGCACAGATGAGGCGCTACTGGGAAGAGTTGAAGGGAAGAGCAGAGCAGCTGGGAGGACAGCTCAACCAGAGCGCCTCTTACTGGCAGAGATACAACAATAACCTTGAACAGGTATACAGCAACACATAATGGAATAGTGGTGCAAAAATTGTAATTAAGACAGTGCGTGTTAAATGCGTGCAAGTGTTAAATACATTTTTGAATAAGTAAGGTTTTTGTCATTATCAGGTCAAGAAAGCAATGAGTGAACTTAAAGAGAAGTTTGACTGTCCAGTCACATACTGTTCATCATCATCTGAGACCTACAAAAGCCTGCAGGATCATGTGGTAATAAAAAAACACAAAGAATGCCTTAATGTGACGTCACTATAGCTATATGGAATCATTTGTTTGAAACTTAAGGTTGACTGAATCCTCAGGAATCTGGAGGGTCTACCTCCAGTAAGTGTAATTTTTTATATTGTAGTTTTGTTTTTCATACCTGAACCGTAATTGATTTTTAAATCAACTTTTTTCCTTTTAAGGTTAGGCTGTAATTTCCACTATGACACTGTATTCTGTAATTTAGCACATTGTTAGTTATAATGTTAGTAGGATTTATGAGAGAGTTGCCGAGCTGATCATAAGTACATTTCTGTTTCCTCTAGGAGGTCTGCCAGGCTGTTGAGCAGCTGAACCCCAGGCTGATGGCTTTGTGTGCGGCCATGAAGAGGCTTGGAGAGGGCAGCCAGCTGGAGGAAGAGGTGGCTAACCTCCACAAGCAACAGAGAGAGTTTATGGAAAAGGCAACAGAAAAGCAATCTACATTAGAGAGCCTTCTTGCACTGTGGCAAAGGTAAACAGTACACAGTAAACAGTTATGTGTTTGTGAATTGTTTTTGAAAATTTGGGCATCTGCAAAAGAAACTAGTGAAAAAAATAATACTTTAACTTTATATTTGTCTGAAAAACATCAGTCTGTGTTAACATCATGCATCTTGTACACCTTGTGTTTTTTCATTACTGTAAATACCCACATATGAGCCTTCCTTTCTAGCTTTTAAGCTACTGTGATGCCTTGCTGGGCTGACTGTGTGTGTGTCCCTACAACACCTAGAAGATGTGTGTTTGTATATGTCAGGGGTTGTCACATTGCATAAACAAATGTTTTTAGCATAAACTGCTCAAAAATAATTTTGATTACATTATTTCTGTCAGTTTTGGTCCGTGGTCACACACATCTCTTATTCTGATTGTATAAACATGGCTATTTCCCCTTTTATTGTGCGTGTGCTCTTTATGCTGAATCCTCGTCTCTATGCCAATTTCCTCTTTTATTCCCTGAATCATTCCCTCATCTTAGTGTGATGTAGAGGAGCAAGATCTTGTCTTTGACTTAATCTGTCTGTGCCCTAGTCAGCCATTGTCGTTCAATTATAATAATATGCTTTTCTTGTCTATGTCTTTGATCACACAATAGACCTGGACAATAGACTGGAGCCATTGTTTCTCACTCTTCTGTATTGGTCTCATGGTAGCTGTAGCTGGTGTATGTACTGAGGGATTACTTACAAGCACTGGGGGCTCTTGCAATATATGGTTTCTGACCCTGTCTCTGATACTGAGGCTTGGTCAGATAATAATAAAATAACACACAGGCTGTATCACTGCCTGTGTATACTTTCAGATCACAAGTTGCTGCTAATCTATTGTTCTTATTGCCACCTTTGTATCTACAGATTTGAAAAGGAGAGTTCGTCCATTAAAGGCTGGCTGAACAGGTGTGAGTCTGTTTGCTGTCCAGACACAGACCTGCTTTCTGCAGACAAAGTAAAGCTTAGGAATGAACTACTAAACATAAAGGTAAGTAATTTTACTATTCTTCACTTGGTTCTCACTAACCTTTACATTTGCATTTAGATTTTTTTTCTTTTATGTAGTGTTGTTTATCTTCCCTTTTCAGTTTTATTTTTACCTCACCTATTACACAATGTGTGTTTTCTGCTATTTTTGTGTTGCATCATTTTTGAATATGTATTCACCCATTCAGGAAATGCAGGGGGAGATGGCATCCTATGAGGTTCTTCTGCAGGGTCTTGTCAATCTTGCGCTCTGTCTGTACCCCACGACGCCTGAAGCTCGTATCGAAGAGCTCAGCAATGATCTCGCACAACTACAGGGAAGATGCACTTCTCTGAAGAACAGCACATCACACAGGTAATTCTCTTGTTTTACATATCATACCTATTATTAACTATGTTTATCTTTCCATGAATGGACTCCATACATTATGTGGTTCAGCTTTTGTTCCCAAGTTGTTGGTTTTATTTAAATATACACTTGTCGAGACAGTAATTGCTGTCATGTTCTTAATCCAAACTGCCTTCCACCGCTCTTTTAGGCTTGAGCTGCTGGAGTCACAGTTGTCACAGCTGGAGCAGTTTGATCAGGCACTGCTGACTCTGACCCAAAGGGGTGAACACTTCCTGTCTGGCTTGAGAAGTTCTTCCCAGGTTGATATTGCCTGTCTTGAGGGTGCAATTAGTAGGATGAAGGTGAGAAATCAGTACTTTGCTGTCAACAATGATGTCCTTTATAGCTTTTGTATATTGGAGTAGTTACGGTAATCAAGTTTGTATTGATCGCTGTAGGAGCGAATTTAAATTTGTCTAATTGAACTATCTTGTTGCAGGAGCATGAGGTGCAATTGCAGGCACATGCATCGCTAAAAGACACTCTTCAGCAAAGAGAGTCCTCCCTGCTTCGCTGCTCCACCTCAGAGGCCCAACAGCAGCTCCAGGCCTGGAAGGAGGATTGCCTACAGCCCCTTAATGAATCCCAGCGTCTCCTGCTCCTCCGTAAAGACTGCCTGACTGAGTTAAAGACTTTTCTTGAGAAGCATGGAGCGGCAGCTATGGCTGTGCGCTGCCTTCACGAGGCAGTGGAGGGCAGTGGGAGCTGGGACCGCTCCAAAGTTGAAGAGCTGCACCGTGGAATAGGGGAAGAGGCTAAAGACGTGGCCAGGCTTGAGGCTGAGGCAGTCGGGTTAGACGGGCAGCTAAGCAAGGCACACCTTAACCTGATTGGTGCAGAGTGGCGAGGCTCCAAAGACGTGAGTCATCCTCAGGGAAGAACATCTTGCAGGGGACAGGCAGTGGCCCTAACGATGGCTCTAGAGGAGGTGCAGAGGGGTTTGGGATGGAGGCAAAGTGAAGCAGACTCTTTAGGGGCATTATGGAGCTCCTTCAGGGAGAGGAGGGAGGAAGTGATGAAGAATTTGAAGAAATTGGAGGATGAAGCGAGGCAACATGGGGCTAGAGGGAGCTCTGTACAGGCCTTTCAAAACAGGTATGTAAATGGTAATCAACACACTTCAGGCCTCTAGATATATTATGAAATTATATTTAACATCAGCATAGTTTGTACCAGCTGATACTGATTACAGGGTTATTGTTTTCTTGTACCTGCTGTTTGTTGTTCTTAAGATATATTGTTGAATATACTTTGTCACTTTCAAATGCATCCTCAGAGCTTTTCATTTAGACACCTACTGTAAGTCAAACTCTGAGAATATACTGTATATGAATAAAGCCAAAGTATAGATCCAAACAGAAATATGTGATATAATATGTTGGAATCAGGCTAGTAATCCCCATTGTTTTCTTCTGCATGTATTTCTCCCAGGCTGCGTTTTTTCGTCCAGCTGGAGGATGAGCTCCAGTCCCTGCAGCATTCTCAGCGGTGGTTAGAGGAGAAGGGAAGCCAGCTGGCCCAGAGAGACAGTGAGCTGGCTGGGGAGGCTCTCAGAGAGGTAGCACTGGTGAAGACAGCCTGGGAGAACGTCAGGACTCTGATCAACATTGGGTAAGGAGGCGGGACGACATAGAGGGATTTTGACTTATTCATCTCATAGACATCTCTTCACATTTGTTTTTAGTCCTACTGTGCAGAGACAGGAAGATTAATGTTTTTGTATTATTATTTTAATATAGAAACACAACAGTTAAACAGCAGTTGCAGAGTCTGTTTTTCGATCATTTAATATCCATTGCCAGGCCATCTCCACAGCGCTATGGAGTAAGGTCGGGCTACACCACACATACATTATAGGATAGGACAAAAATATGTAACATGTATCATGTCATGTATTAGGCTTTATCCTGAAAATGTACTTCTGTTGATCCGACTATATACCAAGTAATAGTCTTAACCTTTTTCCTCTCTTTTCTCAATGCAGTCAGGAACAGAGTGGAGTTGTGGTAGATCTTCTCCGCCAGTTCAACCACCTGAAGTCAATCCTCACCACTGTTGTAGAGAATGCTCAGGCTGTTGCTCACACTCTGCCCGACCACAACCATAATGCTCAGGAAGCCAAAAGGACCTACACACGAGTCAGTTCCTTTTGTTGTTCTCCGAAAATTATTAATGGTTGACTTTTCTGCTTTTTGTTTTCAAATGATGCATATGATAAACAACATTTCTAGCTATGATTGATACATCAAAACACATGTGTGTCATAGTCCACTGAGCTATGTCAGGACAGAACATCCAATTGTCCAAATTATATATATTTCCTAATAAACCCAAGTTGAAGATTCATAGCTTTCACTGGGCGACTGGGCCGTTTTCCTTTTTTAAAATCACTGCACTATGTAATTCTGCAGTTATTGATTTACAAGTATTAGGCTACAATGTGCATTGTTTTTCTTGCATATCAGTCAATAAACTAATCTCTAAGATAAAGGATTGCATTTCAACAATAAACCCCCTCTGTCCTTCCCTAGCGGTGGTCTGTTGTCATTCCTTCTGCATTCTTCTCTGTCCCTCTAGCATGACACGGCCCAAGCCGAGCTGAGAGAAAAACAGGAAGACATGGACCAGCTCATCAGCACAGTGGAGGACCTGCAGAGAGAACTGGAGAAGGTTCCCAACTCTGATGTGAGCTCCATCCAGAGAGACATGGAGACATTAAGAAACCAGTGGCTAGAGGTGAGTGGTACTTCATAACACATGTTGTGCCATGTACTTGTTTTGGTAATGAGGCCCTGACAGCTGAAATCACTGAGTTGTTTTTTATTTAGACAAATACATGATACAGTCACATCCTTGAACTACCTGGTCAGACATGGTGAAATTATACTTAATAATACTGGGTTTTGTAACATTAATGATTTGTCCTCATTCTGACAGCTGAAACGACTATGAACAGTATGAAGAGATTTTTGGTGTTGTTTATGTGACTATGGGAAAAAAAATCAATTATGATTTCCACATTAAAGCTATGCCAAACACTTGCGCTGTTCCTCTTTTAATGATATTTCTGTTTTTCCCTTTTTCCATTTTCTCCTCTTGAGGGATTTAGTTGGCTGCTCAGCTGTCACAAATGAGACAGAAATATAAACAAGTCTAGACATGTTATCTGCCTTTCTCTTTCTCTCTCTGTCTCTCGCTCTCTCTCTCTCTCACACACACACACACACACACACACACACACACACACACACACACTTCTCATCCCCACATCTGTCAATCCAATTAAGCCTTGTTTTCCATCTCCTAGTAAAGCATACCGTCCCTTGTTACAGAGAGAGAAAACTAAACTCAAAGAGGGAAATATCCTACCTCTCCTGTTGACTGAGATGTACTGGTCTCTGTTCCTTTAGGTCTCAGAGAGAATACAAACCAACATAGAGAGACTGGGCTACTGTGTAGCACTTTGGGAAGACCTCAAGTCCATGGAGCAGGACATTAACCAATGGGCTGCCATCTCCATCGCTGATCTCACTGACAGTGTTACCAATCTCAGTGATAAAGAGCAGACAGAGGCCCATCTTGCCACCTTTCAGGTCAGAGCTGCTGGACAGTCTGCATAAAAGAGTGTATGAATGATGTAATATTCAGAGTGAGTTCATAGTGGGTGTGATTTAATTGAAATGTCTTGCACTTTGGACAGGCTGAGGTTGAGAAGAGGGAGCAGAGACTGGACGCCCTGCAGGAGAGAGTGACTGAGCTGAAGGAGCGAGCCAAACTGCAGGAAACCCCTTTACAAATGCAGGTGAATATGGGGGGGGGAGGGAATATGGTATGGTTTTGCTGAAATTATTACAACAAAAGAATATTTTTCCATTGTCCTTTATGCCAGGGATTTCAAATATTATTACAAAACTCAGAATGTAAAAATAAAACCACAAAGACCTACATACATGTACTTAAAAGGTTGTTCATATGTATTATTTGTGTTTCTATAATGTTGTTTCATTTCTTTATTGAACCAGGTCCTGGAGTCAGACCTGAGGAAGAAAATGGCCCATGCGCAGGAGGTGTACAACCAGGCCAAACACACACTGACCTACTTCAGTTTCCAGAAGCAGCGATTAGAGGACCTCATGTCCCAGATGGCCAAGCGGCTGGTGGCAGTTGAGGGTTCCTTATCTGACCTCACTGAAGCTTCTTCTCCTGAAGACATTGGTACAGTTAAGGTATGATACCTTTAATGTCATACAAAAACCCAATAATTCAAGACCTAAAAATATTATACAGTGTATAGAAAAATAATACTTACACAGAAAGTTTCTATTTAGTTCTATATTTCAATTGCTATCCCTGTTGCTTCATATTACTACCAACCATGCACTCTATGAGGACACATAATAATACAATATTAGATCGTGATGCCTTAATTATTTAAATGACTGCCCTCATGAACATAACTAGGCAAGGCAAGTTTATTTGTATAGCACCTTTAAAACAACTTTAAAAAGTTAAATTCTAAGCACTCACCTTGGGTATAGTACTCTTCTTATAAAGTCATACTGAAGACAATTTTTGCGTGATTCCCTATTGTTCCCTGAAGGTGAACTTCTGTCCTCATTTGTGACCCTGTTTAGGAGGTCAGCTATGTAGCAGCATCCTATAAGCTGGCAGTAATTCTAGCTGTAGGACACATCTGCAAGGTGGAGACAGTACTTGTCACTGTCTCTAATCTCTCCACCACCCTGTAGCCCTAATTATGAATATACATGAATTAGTATTCTTTTATTTCTCACTACTTTTCATTTACAGGACCTGCAGAGCATTGTGCAGCAACAGAGGGCAGACATGGACTTGGCTAGAGATGCTCTGAGTGCCCTGTGCAGGTCTCATCCCTCTCAGGAGCTGTCATGCCTCTCCTCTGACCTCACCTCCATTGCCAAGCGAACAGAGGCTGTTGCCCAGCGCTGTGCCAAGACCAGAGGCAGCCTGCAGGATGTGCTACAGCTCCACTTCAACGGTAAAACATGTGAATGTGTAGTTTGGATTTTGTGGAGTTAGATTTTAATCTGGATAGTCTCTGTTTAACGGTTAATTAAATTATATCCTAGAGTTCTGTACCTTTTGTCAAATACATCAAGTAATTTATGTTACAGTAACAGCCACTATAACTTCTTACCTTATAAGGAGAAGTATACATTTTAATGGCACTTAAATCATCATAATCACCGAATCAAACTGCGCAACTACATGACGCAATGTCATTTGTTCATGTAAGTAGTGCAACAGATTTAGTGTTGATTATCCTACATTTTTCCCCAGAGCACACTTTATCCGCCCACTACAACCCACACTCCATTGACACACACTGTCTGGTACACTGGTGCGCTCTCATTGCTCAGACACACACCTGTGCCTTGGAGAGTAATGGTGCTCTTGTCACATCTGCTCTCATGGGAGTCATTTTGGGCTTGTTGCCAAGGCAACCCAGCGCTCACAGCGTGGACACGCCCACTCTTCCCATCTGCCTCAACACATCGCCTCTTCTCACTCTCCTCCTTCACTTTTAAATCTTCTCTGCCTTTATTTTACCACATATCAGTTTTCCTCAAGTTGTTATCCATATATTTATTTTGCTTTAAGCTTACCTGTTTTTTTCTGTTCCTCGAAGCAGAGCTTGTCCAAGACTTCCACTCCTGGCTTACAGATCTGAAGTTGGAGCTGAAAGAATGTTCTAACCAATCAGGAGATGCTGCCATCCTTAAAGCCAAGCTACAAAGGCTAAAGGTACTGTTATATTTCATACTTTTATATTGTATTTCTCATGGTGCAGTTGTCAGGGAATTGTGGTAAATATAAATATTCAGGTCTCTCAGTTTTCAGTAATTTCACTTGTTGATACCTGCATGCTATCACACTTTGACACACCAAAATCATTTTATATTTTAATGATCTGGATTAAAGCAAGAAATAAGTATATCATGGTACAAATTCAATTCATATATTCCACGTAATCTTCTAGAAAAAGGTCATCATGATGAAATACTGTACGTCATCATTATATGCTTTATTGGACCAAACTGAATCTGGGCTTGTATTTAACAAACATCTCAGAATCACTTTTATTCAGCTTCTTAGGAAGGTATAAAGAGTGTGATAAGTCTAGATCTGAGGCGTGTGGCTTTTTAAATTTGCAGAGATATCTCACTTTTTATCAGCAACATGTTCTTCCTACATCCACAGGTGTCAGTCGAGCGGACATCAGAGGGTGAGGAGCGTCTCTCTCAGGTTTTTGAGGAAGCCAAGAGGCTCCAGCTCCACCTGCCTAAAGCTGGAGCAGCACAGGTCCAAGAGCATCTCTCCTCCTGTCAGAGACAGTGGAGGAACTACCTGGATAGCTGCTCTCAGAGCCAACGAGACTTGGAAGAGAGTATTGACCTTCTGAAAAAGTAAGTCCTCACTCTTGTTGTGTCATGTGTTTATGCAAAGGAATTTCAATTAAATGGAAATATGCCTCCTCTCTCTCCAGCTTTAATGACTGTGTGGAGAGTATAAGAGATTGGCTGAAGCAGATGGATCTCAGCCTCAAGAGAGAGCCTGTTCTTGGGGCAGAGTGCCAGCAGGGAGCCCCAGACACCACACACCAAGAGCTGGAGAGAATGGAAAACCTCCATATGGAACTGCATGCAAGAAGGTGTGTATACAGTATGTGGGTGTGTAAAGCCATATGTTATAGATGCCATAGTGTGGGCTGTTAAATATTCTTAAGAATAACATATTGTCTCTTGCAAGGGACTCCATCGAGCGTCTCTGCCAGGAGGCTCAGTCTCTGTCTGAAGATGGCCGGGGGTCAGGAGGAGAGGTCAGAGTGACAGGCCAGCTCCAGACGGAGCACCAGGCCCTGCTGAAGGCAGCCAGGGAGAAGCTGCGAGGCTGCCAAGAGAGCCAGGTCTTTGGAGAGACCCTCCAAGGGCTTTGGGCCTGGCTGGAGGAGATCCAGGAGAGACTGGGGACAGTAGACAGCACCATGGGGACCAAAGAGCAGTTAGAGCAGAGGCTGGAGACTGTGCAGGTGAAAGGGGGTTTTAGCCAGTAGACTATACATATCTGTAATTTCCATGAAATATTATATACGATGAAATGCATAAAGTTGTTGGAATCTTTAAGAATGTACACATGTATATTGTTATTTACATAATCAATCTACTATAATATACTATTTACTATTTTTGGACATACTTCTATTACATTCTACAGTTGTTCTGGTAAACACAAGAGGGGGCTGTTTGCTTGAGAAAGTATTCATCCAAAATTCTGATGTCTAAATCCGGTTCGCTCTGACCCTGCTCTGTTTGCACAGGACATTCTGCTTTTGAAGGGGGAGGGGGAAGTCAAGCTGAATATGGCGTTGGGTAAGGGTGAGTTGGCCCTGCGCAGCTATGGAGCGGCCGGACAGGAAGTGGTCCGCTCTCAGCTACAGGAAGTGGAGGATGCATGGGCCACGCTGCTTGTGACTGCCATGAGCTGCCACAGGTAGATTGCTCACCTTGTTCCATCACCTGGAATATAATTTGATGGCTTAGTCTCCATGTGTGCAATTAAAGCCATTTGCACACCGTCATTCTAAAGAAGTGGTCCTGCCTTTAACTTAATATTCTCGTAATTTAATTGTAGAATCAATTTACAGAAACTGGACAAACTGGACAAACTGCAGAACTGTGAACTGTAAACACATTTTTGTTAAACCATTCTTGACTTTTGCTTTTTTAATGTGCCATTAAAACATTTAGCCCTGGACATTTTAGAAGCCATTTACCTGTGTGTCTCTTGTGAATAGGTTATTTTCATCATGATAGATTGACGTCTCAATGCCATTAATTACCATTAGGTTAAATATATATTGAGAAGTATTTGTCTCATTTTGAAACTCTGATTGATGTATCTATTTATTTAGTGTACTGTGTGTGTGTGTGTGTGTGTGTGTGTGTGTGTGTGTTATATTGAGCAATTATGGCCCCTCCTAGAAAAAAATTGATCTCATTAGGGACTAAATGGTGGATGGCAAACAGTGGGTCACACATGGGGTGTGTTTGTGTTTTAAGAGAAAAGTGATAACAGGAGGCGAGGGGTAGCAGGTGAAATAGAGGTGTGTGAGAGTGTGCGGTTATTGCCGTTATTTGTACATGCAGGGGTAACAGATGGCCAGGAAAATTGTGGGTGTGTATCTGTGCCCGTGTGTATTTGAGCCAGGGGATAAAGGGGATAAAGGCACTAAGCCAGTATTACAGACAATTTAGATTTTTTGGCCATATCATGGGTATGAAATATATATACTGTACCTGTAAATGACAGTGAAAAGGTACACAGTTTTGTCTTGCATTATATGAACATATTTTATGTGCCATAGTGATCTAAGTTTAAAATAACCAGATTACATATACATCTGTATAAAGTTCTTGTTGGATTACTCATAAAAGGAAATGTTATTATTACTTTTTGCTTACACTTTACACATTAGTATACATGTGCATACTGTATGCTTGATATCACTTACAGACCAAAGTATTCAAATTAGAAAAAGTTCCTTTAGTGTTTTACAGTTTCAAATTGACGAAAAAACCCTGCCCACATGTTGGATACTCTACATATTTATTCAGTTTTCTCTATTTATCCAAAATGTATAATTCCCATATGGCCAGTCATAAACTAACACAGAGATCTACTGTCTTCCTACTAGTCGACTAGAGTGGACCGTGTCACAGTGGGGAGGATACCTGGAGAGTGCTGCCCAGCTGCGGTGCTGGATGGAGGCTGTAGAGAGGGAAGTGTGTGCCCCTCTCACCCCCCAGCCAGGGCCCAGAGAAAAGGCCTCCCAGCTAGAGAGACTCAGAGCCCTGCTGGCTGATCTTGAAGACCACCAGGTGGCGCTGTCCAGTCTGGAAGAAAAAGCCAGAGAACTGTTCAAGAAGACTGGTGATGCCAGCTTTAATCATTGTGCCCGCACCCAGCTGCAGGTGCAGTTTGATGACCTCACAGCCTTGGTGGAGGTACAACTTTATCTTTCAGTATATTTTGTGAAAAATCTTGAAACTTCTGAGCTTACCAAACTATTTTATTAATATTATGAACTACTGACGTGTTTTATTTAAGGGTCATTGTTGACAGTTTTTGTCCATTGTCTTTGTCTGTAGGAGAGAGTACGTCTAGCGCAGGCCGTGGTGTTGGAACACCAAGAATACCTGGAGGCTGTTAGGGAGCTCACTGATTGGCTAATGACTGCTGGAGAGGAGCTACATCATTGGTCTGATACATCAGGAGACTCTGCCTCAATCAAAAAGAAACTGTCAGAAGTGAGGGTAAGGCAGGGTGTCAACATACAAAAAAATCCCCTTGTTGATGCTGGCTGACACTCCTTTTGTTTTCTTTGTATGCACTTTTGTCAAGAAACAAATTCCAAATGTGACAAATCCAATAGTGTACCACATCTGACAGGTGACAAGCCTATTGTGCTGTAGAGGTCTGCTGTTTTTTTAATTAATTTGATATTATTGTCAAAGCAAAGGAAATTGTTTTATTTGAACTTAATCTATTTAAAATAAAATGTGCATCTCCATGTTAACATATTTTGGACCATTTGAGACAACAGTCTCTTCACAAGGTCTATTAGCAGCTTTTCTGGAGTTTTCAATATTTCACATAATCTTTACCACCAGATGGAGTTTGTCCAGTTGTCATGGAATTCCAATTTACATTTTTTTTGTGAGCACTTTCAAGGACTGAGATTCTGCTGAACTTTAAAGTTAATTTATGATTGATTACTAATGTATTCTACTTTGGACCATGTGTGTAAAATGTTGTGATAATTGTAACATTTTTAAGCAGTCACTAATTACATGTGCATTGAAGTAGTATTACACCTATACGTATCAGTATTCCACACCATAAGTGTACATGAGAATAATACTCCAACCCAATGTCAGGGTACAATATCTATTTTTATTTTGAGGTACTTATCTTTCTCTGAAACAACTCTGCTATCAGTTTAAGTTATAGGCATGCCTCAAGGACATGTTGTGTGTTGGTGAAACATCCAGTTTATATGTTGCTAAGGTAACTGATTGGTAAATTATCTGAACCCATCTAATCTTAATGGACTCCTGCTATGAAGAAGGGCAAACTATGTGGGGAATTGGAATTGGTTCATAGTTTGTTCCCATATCACAGCCAAATATCTCAATCTCTCCTGGCACATTTTACTACCACTAAGTTGGTCTATTACCGTGTAAAAAAGGCAAAAGGGTGGAGCGGTGCAATTAATGCCTAAGCTTTTCCCTGTTCAATAATTCTGCAATTACAGAGGAGAGAAATATGTGAGGAGATATTGATTTGCATTTAAATTTCACACATGGGCCCTAATTATCACATTATAAATGTGTGTTTGTTGTGTGTTTGTAGAGCCATGGTGTGAAGCATTTCAGTAGAAGAGGAAATATAATTTGTTGTATACACAAGCTAGTTGCACCATTTTCCATTCCCATTTGTGATCTCAAGGTTAATGTTCATAACCTTACTCTCACATAAAAATGATTAGCTGCCGTTTTCTTTTTCTTTTTCTTTTCCTCCATCAGCTCATTGCTATCACATCAACTCAAGTGTTTGCTTTTCACACCCTCTGCCTTTCAAGTGCTACCTTCCCCACACAGAATGAGAGATGGAGGCTGAGAGTGATGGAGGCAAAGGATGAAATTAGTAATAGTGAGAGAATACTGAGATCGCAAAATAGAGGACATCAGAACTAATGCTTCAAAGATAGAATGAAAGAGATTAAGACAGAAAGTGATTGAGCAGTAGCCTGATGAAGTCTATGTAGGCAGCTTTAAATAGAATCAAAGGTTGCCGTTTCCGTAGCCACAGTTTCCGTAGCAACTTTGTCTCCCATTTACCTCCCCATCTCTTCAGGAGCGCGTGGAGTGTCGGCTACTAGAGGGCCGAGAGCGCCTCAGCAGGGTGCGTCGGAGCGCAGCGTCGACAGCGGAGCACACGGCAGCGGGTGGTTGCGAGGCCATGGACCGACAGCTGGGGGCGCTGTCCCAAGCTCTGGAGCAATGGGAGGGGGCAGCCCTGAGGGCCAGGGACGGCCTGGAGGGGGCCCTGGCCGCTGCTGCAGCTTCAGAAGAGGAATATGACCGTCTGACTGCCCGGCTGGAGGTCGAGTTGAAAGAGCTGGATGGACGGCTAAGGGGGTGGAGCCAGGAGCTGATTAAAGCTGAAAGGCGGAGCAACAGCGAGGAAGCAGTGGAGGGATGGCAGCTGGCTAAGGTATAGTAGCATCAGATTTGAATAAATAGCAGCTTAACGTCTAAATTATTGACTGTTCATCTGCTCACAATAGTTTATTCAAAAAAAATAAAATAACAAAAACTCTTCTGTTCGACTGAGATTTGGGTTGGTGAACTGTGATGTGTAAAAAGCTGACAGTGGCTACTGTGCAGCACCATACTATGTTAATTTTAGAGAAGGTGATTAGCATTGTTTAACGGAAAGTACACACACACACACACACACACACACACACACACACACACACATATACACCCTGTGCAGACATACATCCTCTGCATTCAGCTATGCTTTCTCTGTTGGTAATTATCCATTCTATTTGTAAATCCTAAAAACAGATTAGTTTGTAAATCAGCTTTACTGGGATGACGAATGAGTGACAGCTACAATCCCATCAGTTTCCCTTGTTTTCTTCTCATTCTGTCTTCTGTCCCCTGTACCCCTCCCCCTTTTGTTAATTTTTGCCATTATTTTCCACTATCTCTCCCTCCCAAACATTTTCCCTTTCAATTCCTTGCCCTTTCTGTAGTTTGACTTGTTTGAACTGAAGTGAACTGTGATTTCTTTCCAGACTGCAGGGATTGTTTCTTACCCCCAATTTCCACCGGTTGCGGAACGTCTGCGGATCCGCTCCGGAACGGCGGCGGAGACAATAGGTTACCATTAAAGTCAATGTGTGTATTTTCACTGACTGCGGAACGGCTGCGTTCCGACTCCGGCACAGCTCCGGCGATCCGCAGCCCTCCAGAGCAGATACGCAGATTTGCCGGATGCCGGAGAGCTCCGCAGCAATTCAGCACACGGCGGATAGTGCGGAACAGGAAGTCGAGCACAGAAACAAAATAAAACATCCGGTTAATTTTTAAAATAAAATACACCGTGCTCACCGGGGATCATATTTCCCTGCACTACACCTTGAAAACAGCTCAGAGTTGTTTCCCCTCTACTCCTCTGGATGGAAAAAAAATGTAGTTGGTTTTGTGGTTCTATTCTACATGAATTCGCGAGATCTCGTGGGTCCTCGTGACTTCAGCTGTCAGTCATGGCCGCAGCCGTTCCGCAACAAATCTGGACCTGGTGGGTATTGACGGACGGCGGAGCACGGAGCCGACACGTAGCGGAGCCGTTCCGCAACTGGTGGAAATTAGGAGTTAGATGCTCTTGCTCTTCACCTCCCATGATGCTCTCTTAGCATCTGGTATCTAAAAAAGTCATCGTCCTTCCAGTGCTCCGACACATACTCTGGGACAAAATAAATTATCTATTTTTACAGAGATGTTTTACAGAGAAGTAAAACATGCTATACTGAGATTCTACCTGAGACGGTTGCCTTTTTGAAGCATGAGACCACCTTCATGGCCTCCAAGCTCTTAAAGTGTTCAGTTGAATCTTTCAGACCTTTCAGTTTGAGTTCTGCCAATCTGGATAAAGCAAAAAAAGTATTTCACTTTTGTTTATTGCACTAGTTATTTGTGTTAAATTGTTCAGCATTGGCTTTTAGAATAATGGTAGGTTGGAGCACTTCTGTTGCTCCTGATGTCTCTCTAAATTCAAAGGCTTTTGAAAATTAGAAGCTATTTTCTGCAAAAATATGTGCGTGCGTGCGTGCGTGCGTGCATGGCAGAATTTGGCCTACTATAGCGAAAACCACAACAGAGGCAGTTTTGAGTACTTTGCCAGGTGATAATATGTCTGCAGCCAGATAGCAAAATCACGTAGCATCACCACCGTGCAAGATGCAGATACAAAACTTTACAGGTTTGTAGTTGATTTAAGTCAAAGCCAAGTTCAAAGATGGGTATGGTCCGAGCAAGGGTGCTGGCCCCATTTGGCATAGCAGCTGGTGTGATCCCGTCACAAGATGGTCTCTAGAACCCCGCTACGTCTCCAGGACCACATTTGTACATGATGACACACAGACTCACAATACAAGCATCGCTATCGCACAAACCTAAACTGCGATGGGCAGTCTATTCTTCTCTGTTTTTAGATACAGCAGGCAGAGAGCAGCATTCAGTGCTACCAGTGAGCCATCAATAACTTTTGTAGGTGGGCTATCCATTATCTTATTATCATTAATTAATATATTGCCCTTCTGTAGAATAGAAATTACTATTGTGAGTATTATAAAGGGAGAACAATGCTTAAAAACATCTTAATCACAAAAATTGCACTTATCGTCCCTTCATCTCTGCAGTCAAAGAGCTTCCAGAAAATGTTTCACCAATTCCTCACTTACAGGGAAGTTGGAGGGTAGCTTTGAGCAATGTTGGATCATAAAGGGGTTGGCTCCACTAACATCCACATGATGTTTACAGTGTGACAGTTACTCTGTATTGTCAAAGCAATGCCAGCATGTAAACCATCATACTCCTCCTCTGGTGTCTTCAGCCATGCCTTTCTCTGGTTTTGCTCAATTTGGGGCTGTCAAAGAACAGAGGAGGAGTCTTCCCCCTCCTCCGCTTCTCTCTCTCCTCCTCCAGCCTGTTTCCTGTGTCCAGCCTTGTTTTCGTTGCACGCTCGTTTGTGTGCATTTGAACCAATCCTGCATCTGTGAGGGCTGACAGCTGAATTCCACCGGGAGAGAGCGTGAGAGAGGGAGAACGAGAAAAAATGTGTGAGAGGGAATAAGTGCAATGAGTGGGAGGAGGGAGAGAGAAAGAGGAGAGAGGAGGGAAGAGAAAGTATTAGAACGATAGGAGGAGGGAAGGAGAACAGGGAGAAGAGACCAACGGGTCCAGGAGAACAGGGAGGGAGGGTTGTTTATTGGTCATACGTCAGAAAGAGAACGAGCGAGTCAGAGACAGAGAGAGAGAGAGCTTGTACATATTTCATGGGACAGGATTTTATGACTGTGAGGCACGCTGAGGAGAGCGGGAGAACGTTATCCGCAGCTCCTTCCTGCAACACTCCGCGAAGAACAGAAATGCTATTGTACAAGCAGCACTGTGAGTATGTGTTGGTGTGTGTGTGTTTGTGTGTGTGTGTGTGTGTGTGAGAATGTGAGAAGAGCTAAAAAGACGAAGCCAGGGTGTGAATAGGAATGCGAGCACACTTATTGAAGGGTGTCATGCAGATCCGCTGGGTGCTTGTCTCTCCTTGACACACACACACACACACACACACACACACACACACACACACACACACACTGAGCCAGCTGGTGTCTGTTTTGTGTTGTTTAGGATATACTGGAGGGCTTGCAGAGCGCCGAGCCGATGGCAGAGAAGTTGAAAGGCCAACTGAACGACCTGGTGCGATACTCCAGAGACCTGGGCTCACAATCAGACCGGGTCACCGCGCTTATCAAACAGCACAACAGGTGAGAGGAGTCTTTCTGGTTAAGTAAACAGTGAGTAGTGGAAAATACTTTGGTGTTTGTTTTCTTTATTTGGATTTGAAATGAAACTGAGATTTGTTGGCTAAGGCTGGTAACTTCATATTGTGATCTATGGATCTTTAGCAGATTCATATCATGATATGCTCTTACCATGTTTTTATTGAATAATTCAGATCAAGCTTTAATTAAAACTGCTTGATCTAAACAAAATTAGTTAATAAATGTTTTTATTTTATTTTTACACAAAGTTTGGACACGCTTTCTCATTCACTTGAATGGGAAAGCGTGTACAAACTTTTGACTGGTACTGTATATATATATTCTCATGCAGTGCGTAACAGTAGAACATCGCTGCTTTGTATAGTTTCTTTGAATGTTAGTTAGCTTATTTATATGGTTTTGGCATATATTTGCCTCATCCTAATATCTCGGAATATATCTTTAATAACATTGTGGTAAAGATTTCAACCATTTTGCCGAGCCCTGTTATAAACCCAATGGGGAAAGTGCCTTGTACATAATGAGAAAGAAACATGCAAAAAAACAGACCATGCATAACACACTCATTCATTCCAAAGCACAACACTACTGTAGAACCACAATAGAAAAATGGCAGCAGAGTTCTCCCCTCAAAACACCTCCTATGTCTGAGTGTGCTCAGTTTTACAAGCTTATTTGTATTACAAGAGTGTGTGTAGACAAAGGCTAAAGGTGACAGAAAGCACCAGAGCCACCAGTTGCTATGCGACATGTAACCACCCTACCTTCACCTTTGCTTGTTCACTGTCTTTGGTTTAATTATGCAGGACTGAGTGTGATTTGAGGGAAATCAGATACATTTGGATGTTTTTTTCCATGCTGATACATTGCATGCCTTGGTCTATTTACTGAGCTCTAATTGCCTGCTTTTAAGCCCACAAGTGAGCCTGTGTTCATTAAGCGCTCGTTTGTGAACACACCATGCAATAATACCTATTCAAAAGAACAGCAGTGCATCCAAAAGAACATGCATGCATACATACAATCATACATACTCAACACATGAATACACAAGTATAAATGTCTATAGTAGCTCAAATTATCTACTTAATTTCAATGGACGTCATATTAACTTTTTGAGATAATGCAGGGTAGTGTGACAAAGCACTGTGACTCGCATGTATTGGCAGACAACCTGGGTGAAGTCAACTTGTTGGAGATGTTATGGTGGGTAATTGGCTTTGGCTGCTGATTGGCAAAAAAACGGCACCCTTCCTCATTCCTCATATCATTCAGTGGGCTTTTTAGTCTGTAATAGACTTGGCCTGTGTACTCTTTGCACCTGTCCTGCATTAAGCACTGCGGAAAGATGAGCAAGGAGATAGAGAGTGAAAAAAAGAGTCAGAGGAGAGGAGAAAGAGGAGGAAAAGGCAGTTACACCCTGTCCTCTTGCCAGATTGTCTGTCACAGCAGAAAAAAGTGCTTCTGCCGCTCCCATGCCATCCCCTTTTCATGCTCTCATCGCATCATTAAAACTCAGGGGTGTGTGTGTGTGTGTGTGTGTGTGTGTGTGTGTGTGTGTGTGTGTGTTAAAACATGTGTGCGATAGAAGGTGGTGTGTGCTTTTGGACAGGTTAAACAGCTGCGCACCTTGTTTCCCTGCTGTAATCCTTTCCATCACTTCTTCCCGTCTCCCCCCTTTAACCTTCACCTACTCCCCAATATGTATGAAACCCAATGACTCTTTCCCTTTGTTGTCCTACATCTTCCTCATTTGTGTTTTATGCACATTATGCTTTTGCATACTATTAACTGTAAATATTGTTTGTGCAATGTAAGGTATCTTTTTTGCCTGGTCTATAAAGAAAAGTCATTTTACTGGTTGTGTCATGTGAAATCACATAAATTACCTAACATTACAAGGGCCAGTATCCCTAGAAATACCTCCATATTGTACAGTTCTTTTGGTGCAATGCAATAGTGAGTCGAAAGTGTGGATGTCAAGGAGGTGGATGGGAGACAAGAATTGGTGTCCCATCTTAGACCAGCATTTAATGTTTGCAAATCTTTCCCTACATACTATAGTCGCCATGATATTGTAGAAAGTAAGAAGAATAAAAACACTTGTATTGGACATATAACATTTTTGCCATTGAACTTAATTCCGGATTTGTTACAATCGTCCAATATCAACGTTCTTGTCTGCCAATAGGGCTGCATTACTGATTCTTGACCTGTAAAATGTCACTTGCAGTATTGCGGTTCATGGTTTTACTTCCTTTCTGTCTTTATTTATTCCTTCTGCCAGAAATCTTAGCTGTCACTTAAAGAGGAACTTCAAGATTTACATTTTCAGTTTTATTCAACAATCTGTTGAAATCCTTTTTTAAACTGGATACTAAATGTCCTTCACTTTGCTTTAAATACCTATTATTATCAATCTGTATTGTTGATGTGCTTCGTGGTTCCAGCTAAAGATTCTGAAGGATATGTGAACAACAGAAATAATTTTAAGTGTGTAATAATCCCCCCTTAATAATAGGTATAATAATAAGTATCAATTAATTAATTAATTAATTAATTTCCCTTAATTCATCTACCTCATATACTGTACCCCTGTCATATCCTATCCATCTCACCCTCTTACAGCATCAAACTGTCAGCCCTCGTTCTCTCCATCTTGTCACCCCTGTGAACTCTTGCCCCACTCATATGTTGCCTCTCAACCCCCTCCTACGCAGTACCCCTTTACCACCATCCCCCACTCTCCCTCTTTGCCCCAACGCTCATTCCTTCCACCTCACCCACTTTGCCATTTCTCCACCTGCCCGTTTCTCACTCCTGCTCATCTCTTAGGCTTCCCTCTCTCTTTCTCCTTCTCTATAATTTGAGGACAGCATGTATAGTATCTGAGCATCTGCACATGTATCCTCTTTGTTTTGATGAGCACATGGGCAGTAGACAGCAAACACTTCCTCTAGTTGTAACTCCTTTCTTTCTTTGTTCATTTTTCAAGATGGATTTCAACCTGTAAACATGTTCAATCAGTCCTCTCTCTTGTCCCCCAGTCTGAGTCTTCGTGCATCCAGGGAGTGTCAAAATAAGGAGCGCTTGTTGGAACAGAGATTCCGTGCAGCATTGAGAGACTTCCAGCAATGGTTGGTCAATGCCAAAATCAGCACGGCCAAATGCTTTGATGTGCCACAGAGTGTCGCTGAGGCCTCCACCGCTTTGGAGAGGATTCAAGTAAGAGATATCTTTTTCTCCGCTCTTATTTAGAGTGGACAATTGTTAAATTCTTACTGTGTTCTTAAAACATAAAATTGTGGTCATGTGACACCATGGTGTTTTTGCACTGCACATTGCAGATATCACTTGGAAATTAGCCTGTTCAGATATTACTGCTTTTACCCAGTTTTGATTCTCTTTATTGCTGCTTGAAATATAAAGTGTATCACCTCCTGTGCACCAGAGAAAGAAGGACAGGCCTACCAGACACAGAACAGCAAATATACAGATTGAATCACATTTTGTTTTGATATTCAGGGGCACAAAGTAGAAGAATTGATATTTATTTGAATGTCACTGAATATTACTTCCGATCCAGCCTTTTGAGAACCTACATTTTTAATAACTTGCTTTGGTTGCAGGATATGTAATAATATTTATTCATGTCTGACTGCCACCCAGAACGGTCATATTCTTACACTATTGCCCATTAACTAGCTCCAGTGAGACAGTGATGATTTCAGAGCATGTAGCTGTCGATAGTGGAGTTAGGGATGGGTAGTTTATTCACGTACATAAACCAGAATTATTCAGTCTGTTGAGGGAATGAAATCAACAATCTTCTTGTCATAAACCAACTTTGGGCTGTCACTGCTACTTGAGAAGCTCAAATCCTCATATGCTTGGGTACTCTAAATCCACCGTTACAAACACTACAAACTAGTGCTAGCTTTTAATTTCTGGCCATGGATTGGGCAGGCTAAGCAAAGATTGCTACCACAACGAAAATTGCTGAATATGAAATGATGTAATAGTTGAAGAATCAATCCACTTTCATTGGGAGATTGCTCAAGGGGATGTCTGTATTGACATACCCACTGTTGAGTGTCCTCTGGTGGGCTTGTTGGAGTAGCGGGACCTGCTGTAGGCTGCATAAGCTGAAAGTTGGCACATAGCCAAGAGGGATAAGAGAAAGCTCTACAGCAGGGTCTCTGTGCCACTGAAATATCTGTCTCTTTTTCTGAGAAGTCTCATGTCTTTCTCTGAGAAGCTGGCAGGTGAACAGTCTGGCAGCTTCTTTAGAGCACCCCAGGGCCCTGGCCAAGAGTCAGGTGTCAATTAAGGTAGTCCCCACATCCTTGCACCAGACGCTTAATTACCTCTCAGACACCTGACCATGTCCACTACAGGAATTATCATTATCGCTTTGAGCTGAGCTTAAATAGTAAAACGATAATTCTGCACTTATAAAGTGCAGAACTTGATTTTACTCCAACATTTTTATTCAGTGCGGGTAGTACACGTAACACTTAAGTCATTTAATCAACAGTCACATGAAGAGGCAGTTCTGAGTGTCAAAAGAACATAAGGTTACTTGAAGAGATCATTTTCCAAAAGCATGTCAAAGAAGGGAAGTCCTGTGCAGGAGTCTTTGTGTGTGTTCCTTCAGAAGTTTCTAGTGTAGCCTTGAGGATGAGAGGGAATGTCATAGAGTATACGACAGTGAAAGGGGAGAGGAATACAGAGGCGGAGCATCTTTTATTTATTATTGACTTGGTGAGGAATGTGGAACAATGTTTCCACATGGCTGACCTCTAGGAGAGCCAGCGTGGGAGGGGCAGGGGCATCCATTGTGTCACGCTTAATTGGTGGTATATAGTTACATTAGCAGGAGGAGAATGAAAGTAAGTGTGAGAAAAAAACTGAATAAACAGAGAAGAGAGAGAAAATAAAGAGACACGGAGATGAAGAAAGACACACAGACTTCCTATGCTTGTGTGTGGCTGTACTGTATCGTGTGTGTGTGTGTGTGTGTGTGTGTGTGTGTGTGTGTGTGTGTGGAGGCTGAAGCTGTAGTGTGTGTAAGTGATGTGCTGACTGCACAGATGGTGGAGTGGTCCCTGCTGTGCTACTGTCATCGACTCAGCTCTGGGGGTGTGTATATGTGTGTGTGGGTGTGTGTGTGTACATTTTCTGTGGGTGGGTACAGAGGAGCTATGTAAAAACCAACACATTTCAGGCTCACTGTACTGTCCTTATCTGTGATTGCCTGTCTGGGTAAAGACCCTCCTTCGGCCCAGTGCCCACGCATATGGAATTAGTAATTGCTTGGTTTAATTACTGCTTTTGACAGTGTAAAGTGAGATCCTGGGACACTGAAAAAAACAGTTGGCCTTGTAGAGAATGGCCATATTGATTTCAGTTACCCATCAGCCATTGCATCAGAAGTAAAAGATACAAAAAAATTGTGGATTATCATTTAGTCCATTTCTTTTTTTCCTTCTTTCATTTTCACAACCTCCTTCCTTTGTGTGTGTGTTTGTGTTAAATAGTCACAGTTCCTTTGTCTTTGTCTGTGTATCCCCACAGGAGTTCTTGAGTGACAGGGAGCATGGCCAGGCCAGGCTGAGTACAGTAGGAGCCAGTGGGGAGCTGCTGATGGCTGTGGTATCCAAAGACAGAGTGGAGGGAATCAAGGCCAAGGTGGCAAATGCCAGAGAAGACTGGAAGAGCCTGATGAATAACCTGCAGATGAGGGAGGATGCACTCAAGGTTGGTTCAAATTCACTTTTGTTTGGATGCTGCTTTTCTGGCTCTGAAAAAGAAAATTTGAATCTCATAGGGATATACGGTTAAATAGAGATTGAGAACTGTAGAGTTTGGATGTTTAAATGAATGCAGACTTAGTATTTGTATACAGTATTTCTATGTTTGTGTCTGTTTCCCTGTGGTCTACCTCTTTATTAACACTGTTTATGTACAGAGGTTTTATTGTATATACATATAGAGATATCAATATGGATTTGATATGCATCTTAGATCTGACACTAGACTTTATTGAATAAATAATTATATTTTCATCTTATGAACTGAGTTGTATCAGTTTGTGCAAAATCAGTTTATATTAGAACTTATCTAGTTGTATTTTAAAGTTATGTGTCACATTTCCAGAACCTGCAGTCCCAGATGACAGAGTTTGAGGCCAGTGCTGAGCCTCTGCAGAACTGGCTAAACAGCACAGAGGTCAGAGTTCAGGAGAGCAGTGCTCGGCTATATGACCTTCCAGCCAAGAAACAGGAGCTCAGCAAATTACAGGTATTGTGGAGGCCAAACGCATGCTACTCACACAGTTACACCACCCTACTCCGACTGGGGTTCTTTAACCAGCCGATTTTTGATTCCTCACATTATTCATTAACAGCTCTCTTAAAATTACGTTACTTCTTTAATTATTGTGGTTATTCATGGGTCTGTTTCCTAGTATTAACAGTATTTTATAGCTAATGCTTAAGCAATATGTTTCCATAATGTAATCCATTTTCTGTTTAATTGTAATATTTTATACTGAGAGTGTGCCTTTTACAGTTCTCTTCTCAGCTGCTGTCACTGACACTCTCTCATTTCCTCTCTTCACTTAAGTAAACCCTGTTATTATACCATAAATTGAATATTAAGTCGGTATTCCAAGGATACTAAATAGTTGTAGCTCTATAGCAGATATGCATCCCTAAAGTACAGTCCCAAATCAGCTGGGAAAAGAGAAGGACCTAATTACATTTGTCGAGCACCACTGGATCAAAATAGAGCCGCGTCTTGACACAATAGTCAGAGGAAAAGTCCAGAAATCTAATTAATTCTCTTTCTGTCGCAGCTAAAGCGCTGCGTGGCTAAAAGGCCCTTTTCAGGATGTGATAACAGCCTCTGCCATGTCTGACAGAGACAAAAAAGGAAGAGAGGCACAGAGCGTTAAAAAGATAAAACTGACAATAGAGAAAAAATATATCAAGCCCATCTCAAAGCTCTGCCGTTATCGTTGTTGCTATTTTTGTATTTACTCTGTCGCCCACTGTACCGCTTCTCCTCATTGCCTTTTGTCTGGCCCTGCCAGCAATTACATTTCTTCCCCCAGCACCTGAAGTACAATACAAAACATGCAGGCTTCAATGTATGGACCTGTGTTGGCAACCCCCCCCTTGCAGTATTTTATCAGGCATGTCTCCTATCACTGCTCTGAGCTGTTGTGTCTAACCGAATAACCGCATTTCTATTTAAAAATGAACATCAAGAGAAATACTGCTGATGCTGCTTTTTTATGATGTTCTTTCCCCCTCTCTTTATCCATGTATTTTGATGTGCTGTCTGTTCTTGTGACATGTTAACCCAACCTTGTGTCCCTCTTCTGTGCCTCTCACATCTCCCTTCTCTGTCATTGCTGTCATCTTTTTTGTCGTTTCATTTTCCCCTTGACTCAAAATGTTGTTGTGCTTACACACAACCATCCTCTCCAATGTGCTCAATTTCTTCTCTCTCCCAACTGCGCTTACCCACGTCCTACTGCTTTTTCATCTTTATTTCTCCATTTTCCATCTCCTCATCCTGCTTCATACTGGCCCAGTGTATACTAGAGGAGATGGCCAGTCGGGAGGCAGAGCTGGGCAGGCTCAGGGAAAGAGCTCATTGTCTCTGGGAGGGACAAGCTGCCGGCAAGGGCTTCGTCCACCGTGTATCCCAGCTGTCAGCACAGTACCTAGCCCTCAGCAACTTAACCAAGGTAACACCCTGTCCCCCTCCTATCTTGTCCCTTTCCTGAATCTGTGCTTCTGTCTAAGAAATGTTGCAGCATGCTGAAATGTGCCTTGCTTAATCCATGTACTGTGTGAGCTAAAACCCATGGAGCCTTCTGTCCAGCCACTTACTGTTGTTATCTGTTATTTGCTGTGTCATGCATTATTCCCCAGTCGCGCATCAGTCACGGTTGCTGTAATCAGCTTGCCTTGGGTAAAATATTGTGCCCAAGAAAGTCTCAGTATGCACAGTAATTTACCTGAACACAACATTCTATCTTTCACCTCCAAAAGGTCCTCGCGGCTGCAGCCTCATCAACATAAAAAAGGCAGAGGCTGTGGGGCTTATCTTTTATCCACTGAAGCACTTCTAAAATGCCAGAGCTGAAATGTGTCAGTGCTTAAGAATCTGACCTTTTTTTTCATTTTTCTCATTACATTGGTCACACTCTTATGATTAATTTGATACAGCAGAACAAAACAAAACATTACACTGACCGTAAAGCACCATTCTTTTACCTCAGGACAATGAGAGTGCCCCAACAATGATGAATGAGATGTATTTACTTTTCCGGCTAGCTAGTGGAGCGCTATTTTTAGGTCCTCTTCCCTGCCAGACATGGAAACAGGAATGAAATCATTTAAAATTGCCACTTGTAGATTGTTATTGTCGCTCTGCTGGTTGGAAAGTCTGTGGATATGTCTGTGAGGACAAAGAGACAGTAATTTCAAATGCAAACAGAAATATATAAAGACACTGTTGAACCAATTGTGTTCTTAGTTTTCAACACAGTGCTAATCTGATTCTCAGTACCATTGTAAGACATGTGATTACAGTGCTGTGCTCTGATCTCTAAAGGACAAGGCTTCCAGGATTGAACGTATTGTAGGAGAGCACAGCCTCTTCTCTCAGGGCCTGAAAGAGCTCCAGGATTGGGTGTGTGAAGCCCAGAGGGTCCTCAACACCTGCATCTCCACCACCTCTGACAAGAGCGTGTTAGAGGACCGGATGTTACAGCTGGAAGTAAGGAGGGACAAGACGGGTGTGGGATCCCTTAAAGGAATACACCACAATTTTCAGAGATTGGATTATTGGTTAATTTTAGATTAAAAAACTTCAGTGTGTCATGTGGACATTTTCAGTGATTAAAGTGAGAAAATCTCACTTTTAGCAGCTTAACCTAAAAGGTAAATTTTTAAAAAAAAGTTTTGTGTCCAATTTTACCCCTATATCAATCAAGCAATCCTACTTTATTTATATAGCACTTTTCATACATAAAAATGTAGCACAAAGTGCTTCATACAATTCAGACCAAACAGACCAAATTATCACCTGGGACCCATGCTGGGAATATATCCGGAAAACATGTTGCATTCCTTTAGTAGTGTGGAAACCAAAATTAAGATATTTATTTTAGACTTCAGATAGTTATTTTCTGTCTGTTCGTTAACCTGTCTGTAGGCCTTACTGGCTGCTCGTCAGGAGAGGGAGATCCAGCTAAAGATGCTTCTGACGCGGGGAGAAGCAGTCCAGAGGAACACTTCGGCTGAGGGGGTCCCAGTGATTCGCAAACAGATCCAGGACCTCAAAGACTCATGGGACTACTTGCTTTCTGCCTCCATTCAGTGTAAAAGGTTGTGATCATAAACAAATGAATCTGTCAGTCAGTTGATAAATGGGACTGGGAGCTGTCTAGTTTCACTTGATTGATTTCAGTTGGTTAAAAGGTTACTGGTGCAATTAGATCTAAATGCATGTGTACGTTGTCTGTGTGTGTTTTTGTGTTATGTTCCCTGTGTGTTAACATTATTATGTTGCTATAACAGCCAGCTGGAGGGCGCTTTGTCGCAATGGACCAGCTACCAGGAGGACGTGGGTCAGTTTGTGCTGTGGATGGACCGTGTTGAGGAGACACTTTGCTGCTCAGACAGACAGTACTCGGAGATGAGAGACAAGACCGCCAACCTGGGAAAGACCAAGGTATCACAGCTCGCTAATCATGGCTTAAAAAGCCAGACTATATTTTGTAAACTTGTTTTTTGCATTGAGATTAAACCCTACAAAACATCCACTACATCTACAACTGTATGGCCTGTTTTTTTCTATTGCTAGAAGAATGGTAACACTTTTTCTTTTTCTCCACAATGTAAAAATTACTTTTTTCAGTGAATGCTTTACTCTAAACTCATGCAGTTAAACACATTCATACCCCAGAGCCTCCTGGTGGATTTAGATGTACTACACTGAGTGTGTGTATGTGTTCTTATTTCATTCCAGCTTCTCTATGAAGAAGTACTGAGTCACAGCAGTCCTCTGGAGACCATTGCCACAAAGGGATCCAATATGGCTGAACATTACACTACCCAGCAGGAGGTGCAGCAGCTGCAGTGTAGATACAACACCCTCAAAGAAAAGGCCAAGGTACACACAACATATGGTTTAATGTTTTCTTCTGCATACGTTTGAATAATAAATGACTTTTGAGAATATTTCTCTTTATGTTGTTTCATAAATCACTATTTTATTCTAATTATTATATATTATATATATATATATATATATATATATATATATATATATATATATATATTATCTATAATTATTATTCTATTGGACAGTATGACCTGTATGTTGAGCATTTTAGTAACTTCTCTAATAATCATTTTGAATTCATTACTTTTCACTTTCTTGTTTACAAATTTAAAGACAAATTATTTATAGCTTCAGAGTACATCACATACATTTTTGCTTACTGCTCAGAGATATATATATATATATATATATATATATATATATATATGTATATATGTGTGTGTCCAAACTGTTGTTTTGCAGAATGCAGTCAGTAAGGCCAAAGGGCTGGTGCTGGTCCATCAGGAATATCAAAGGGGGTTACATGTATTTGAGGACTGGCTGGAGCAGGAACAAGCCACTCTGGCCTCATTGTCCCATCCAGAGGGAAGCGTGGATACACTAGAGAATACACTGCAACAGCTACAGGTATTAATACTGTGGAGTTTTGTGCATAATATAATTGTCATGAACAGGGAGTGTACAAATGTAAGGGAAAGCTTCCTTGTATCAGTGTGCACACAAGGCATTAGACACCCTGGACTTTTGGTAACTAAACCACTATGAACTCTTCAATCACACTGTTTCTTTGTTGTTCCATTTTTTATTTCCCTTATAGCTCCTACAGGAGCACTGCTCAAATGGCCAGTCTTTGCTTTCCTCTGTACTGACCAGCAGAGAGAGAGTAATTCCCTGGGGTATACCTCAGATCGAGGACCGAGCACTGGACACCGCTCAGCAGGAGTGGGGGGTCTACCAGGGCCGCCTGGAGGAGACACAGACTCAGCTGAGCTCCACACTGACCAGACTGAAGCAGATGGGCCAAAGGTTCCTGAGCCTGGCCCATTGGCTGGAGGAGATGGAGAAGGTCGCAAACATCAGACGTCATCGGCGGTCAGACAGAGGCACCAAGGAGACTCAGCTGAAGAAACTCAAGGTCAGGGAGAAGAGGGAAAGAGCTTTCAATTTTAATAAGATATGTGCTCTTTTTTGGTGCAAGTGATAATGGTTGAAATATCAAAAGGAAGACAGCACACTATATTAATAGCAGCAATGCACTGTTACTGTATTTGAAACACACATTTTAATGCTAATTCTGAAGTATTATTTCTTTCCTGATTAATATTATCCTCTCCTGAAATATTTTCTGCACACCTTTTTCTCTTTCACTGGTATGCACTTACAGTAACAAATAACTTTAGTCAGCAATAACACCTGGTTTTACTGTAGACCACACATTTACTTTAATTTAATATTTTGGACAACAAGAGGAATACTGTAACAAGCAGCTCACCTTTATTCAATACTAATTTTAGGCCCTAAGTAGCTGCTAATTTACTTACTCAAAACACAGCCACAACAATATCCAAGCATATAATAAGATTTTGCCTTCCGAAATAAAAGTTATGCGGCATCCCAGGGTCTTGCACTTTAATGCATCACTTTTACTACTTATGCATACACCACACACAACATGCGTTTGAAAGAAAATAGCAGGGGACAGAATATATCCCTACAGGGTCACCTATCTTTGGAGCACGCTTCCTGCCAGTGTCAGGATGTCAGACAGTCTCAGTAATTTTTCTTCCCTGCATTTAGAAGTTTTCTTTTTACCCCTGTTTGCCCTTTTGTTTCATAACAAAAACATAATTTACAATTAAATCATAAATATTTTTGACTGGATTTCACTAGCATGATGCTAATTCTACATTTTCTATGCCCCTTTTGAACAGGGGTGTCTTGAGGCAGTGATT
>NC_050191.1:13867668-13870168 GCF_008315115.2 Sander lucioperca
AAATATGATCCGCCGTGAGCACGCTGGATTTTATTTTGAAAATTAACCAGATTTTTTGTTTCTGTGCTCGACTTCCTGTCCCGCACTATCTGCCGTGTGCTGAATTGCTGCAGAGCTCTCCGGCGTCCGGCAAAACTGGAGGACTGGGACCGTCGGAGCTGGGACGGAGTCGGGACGCAGACGTTCTGCAGTCAGTGGAAATACACACACTGACTTTAATGGAAACCTAATGACTCGCAGACGTTCCGGAGCCGTTCCGCAGCCGTTATGCAGACGTTACGCATCCAGTGGAAATTGCCGGTAACAGATGGTCCCGACTGAATAAAATCCGAGACTGAGAGGAGCCGCAGCAGGCCTCCGCCAGGTGGAAAGTTTCCCACAACACCACCAGCAGTATACATCCAACAGTCCATTCCATTGCAGCCGGTCATGGAAAACAATCGCTGTAGGGCTAATCGTGCGTGGAAGTTGCGGATATTCGTTAAAAAACTGCGATCAGATATAAAAAACAACACTTGGATAAGTTGAACGGGTACAAACAAACAAATAGACAATCCTCACACTACTCTGCTGCCGGTCGCTGCGTACGCACGCCCTGTGGGAATGTGATCAGGTCGTTGTTGCAAATGAGAATTTGTTCTCAATCGACTTACCTGGATAAATAAAAACATAAATGTTTCTGTCACTTTCTTCACTAACAAACCATTTCAATCTCAGACAAACACGGTTTTTAGAGCAGCTTCTGTTTTAGAATAAAAAAACATGTCCTTGAAATGTTTGTGTGCTATGTGTGTGTGTGTGTGTGTGTGTGTGTATGCATGCATGTGTGTGTGTGTGTGTGTGTGTGTGTGTGTGTGTGTGTGTGCATGCATGCGTGCGTGCGTGCGTGCGTGTATGCATGCTTTGTGTGTGTGTGTGTGTGTCTGTGTGTGTATGTGTATGCATGTGTGTGTGTATGCATGTGTGTATGCGTGCGTGCGTGCATGAGTGCGTGCATGTATGCATGTGTGTGTGTGTGTGTGTGTGTGTGTGTGTGTGTGTGTGTGTGTTTTCTCCCTGTGTGTTCCTCTGAATGTTTGGAGAATATTCCTGATTGATCGTCTTTCTCGTCCGTGTCAGCGCCTGTTTACTTTTCTTCATCGTGTCATTTGTCACCATGGCTTGTTGTTCTGTTGTCGTGTTTTCAAGAAGAAATGTATTTTCAGTCCTGACACGAAAATAATGTGATCGGGGGAGACAATTAGGCAACAGGATGAAGAAGTAAAAACACGTAATCTGTCCTTCTGACAGAAACAGAAGCCTGGAGTCCATCAACGTCTTCATTTATCATAAACAAAGAGATGAGGACAACAGGAAGAAGGAGCCAAAGCTGTCTGAGAAGACGAGGAACAACTCCCCAAAATCCCCAAATCTCCAGGATGGAGGGAACGTGGGAAGAAACCTCGGGAAAGGTAATTCAGAGAGAGATCCCCTCTCTATGGACAGCTGGTAGTCCAGTCACTTTAAGCCAAAATGAGGGTCAACCTAGGCCAAATTGCAACAGACGCAAACTCAACTGATGTTGTATCCTCAGTGGGGACTCAGTGTCTGTGGGACAGAAAAACCTGGTTATGTGATCTCATAATTCAATGCATAATCAGCCAAAGTCTGCATATTTATGCGGGGGGGCGCATTTTTTCAAAAACGCCGCACTTTCGACGCATAACTTGCAGATTTCCGAGCAAAATATGCGGAGCTTGCATGATTTCATAATCCCCACATACTCTTTGCAAAAAAAGTCACACATATATCTTAGCAGAAAGTTGAAAAATGTTGCGTTTACTTCACACAAGAGCAGCCATGGGAACGTTATGAAGTGACGTTATGAAGTGACGTTATGTGACGTTGTTTAGTGACGTTATGAAGTGACGTTATTTAGTGACGTTATGAAGTGACATTATGAAGTGACGTTATGAAGTGACGTTATGAAGTGACGTTATGAAGTGACGTTATGAAGTGACGTTATGAAGTGACGTTATGAAGTGACGTTAGGAAGTGACGTTATGATGTGACGTTATGATGTGACATTATGAAGTGACGTTATGAAGTGACGTTATTTAGTGACGTTATGAAGTGACGTTATGAAGTGACGTTATGAAGTGACGTTATGAAGTGACGTTATTTAGTGACGTTATGAAGTGACGTTATGAAGTGACGTTATGAAGTGACGTTATGAAGTGACGTTAGGAAGTGACGTTAGGAAGTGACGTTATGATGTGACGTTATGATGTGACGTTATGAAGTGACGTTATGAAGTGACGTTATTTAGTGACGTTATGAAGTGATGTTATTTAGTGACATTATGAAGTGACGTTATGAAGTGACGTTATGAAGTGACGTTATGAAGTGACGTTATGAAGTGACGTTATGAAGTGACGTTATGATGTGACGTCATGAAGTGACGTTATGAAGTGACGTTAGGAAGTGACGTTATGATGTGACGTCATGAAGTGACGTTATG
>NC_050191.1:13875168-13880168 GCF_008315115.2 Sander lucioperca
CACACGCACACACACACACGCACACACGCGCGCACACACATGTGCAAACACACACACGCACGCACGCACACACACGCGCACACACACACACACACACACAAACGCACGCGCGCGCGCACACACACACACACACACGCACACGCACACACGCACATGCACGCACACACGCACACGCGCGCACACACGCACACACGCGCGCACACACATGCACGACTTGTTTTAATAAATACATACATTTGTTGTTAATAAATAACAATAAATTGTTGTTGTACCAGTAATCTCTCCAAGTTTAGTTTTTCACTGTAGAAATCTCAAATGTCATAATGATTTGCCAATGCAAGAGAGTACCGGCACCTTTTTATTCCACTTCAAGCTCTGCACTCAGGTGTGCAACAGGCAGAGGGAGGAACAGAGAGAGAGAACAAGACACACAAAGAGGCACATGTAACAGGCTTCCTCCAGCTATTCATTTGCGGCGTGTCACTTCACTAGCGGCCCTTTTATATTAAGTGGCACGAGATCAGCGGCTTTAGCGGGGCCCCTGTTACGCACGGAGCCCTGGGCGGCCGCACCCAAACACCCAAACACCCAAACACCCACGCTATCTCCGCTATACATGTGGTTATGTTGTTTTAACTTGAAACTGTGAGTTGTAATAAAGCAGCAACATATGTCTGTTATACTTCTTGCATTATTAAAGAAAGTTAGTTATTTGTTTTAACTTAAAGTATGAAGTTAAACCAAGTAATAAAAAGTTAAATCAACTAAAAGAACAACTTTAACAAAACTAGAACACTGTAGTTACATCAACCTCATTAAGTTTAATTTCTAAACAAAGGCAGTCTTCAAGTTGAGTGAACTTCGATTTTCAAGTTAAACTTCCATGAAATGTCTTACAGTGTGTGTGTCTGTGTGTCTCTGTGTGTGTGTGTGTGTGTGTGTGTGTGTGTGTGTGTGTGTGTGTGTGTGTGTGTGAGAGAGACTGTGTGTGTGTGTGTGTGTGTGTGTGTGTGTGTGTGTGTGTGTGTGTGTGTGTGTGAGAGAGACTGTGTGTGTGTGTGTGAGAGAGACTGTGTGTGTGTGTGTGTGTGTGTGTGTGTGTGTGTGTGTGTGTGTGTGTGTTTTTACTCCACATCCTTCCAACCCAAAGCCCATGATTCCCAGATTGGTTGATCTTTCTGACACACACAGTAAAGTTTGATTGACACATTTTGCCCCTTCACTTCCTCCCTCCCTCCCTCCCTCCCTCCCTCCCTCGCTCCCATCCTCCCTCCCTCCCTCCCTCCCTCCCTCCCTCGCTCCCATCCTCCCTCCCTCCCTCCCATCCTCCCTCCCTCCCTCGCTCCCATCCTCTCTCCCTCCCTCCCATCCTCCCTCCCTCGCTCCCATCCTCCCTCCCATCCTCCCTCCCTCCCTCCCATCCTCCCTCCCTCTCTCCCATCCTCCCTCCCATCCTCCCTCCCTCCCTCCCATCCTCCCATCCTCCCTCCCTCTCTCCCATCCTCCCTCCCTCCCTCCCATCCTCCCATCCTCCCTCCCTCTCTCCCATCCTCCCTCCCATCCTCCCATCCTCCCTCCCATCCTCCCATCCTCCCTCCCATCCTCAACTTAAGAGACAGAGAGAGAGCTCCCTTCACCTCTGGCTGTCCTCTTCTGGTTTCTGAAGGTCTGACTGATGGTTCATATTTACTGTATCTGTTACTCTCTCACACTTTACGTCAGAGGGCTGCAAACTACCCAGAACCCCCCCCCCTCTCTCTCTCTCTCTCTCTCTCTCTCTCTCTCTCTCTCTCTCTCTCTCTCTCTCCCTCTTTCTCTCTCTCTCCTCTCTGAGTCCAAACTCTCCCTCTCGCTGTCCAAAACGCCTCCGATCTCCTCCAAAAAAGCCCTCGTCCTCCGCCCACGCAGATCAGAGCTGGCAGCTCCGTGCGCCGCGGGAGCGTCCTGCCTCAGCTCCAGCTTTTTTATTTATTCTATCTTCTGTTGAATTGTGTTTACTCCTGGAGAGGTTCTGATGATAAACAGCCGCCCGGCGCTATCTGCTCTGCAGAGAGGGGCGGCCTCCACTCGCTGACTCTAGGATTAGTTTTCAGTTTTAGGGAAATGCAACTTCATTTAATCACGTTGTAGATCTGTGAAGTGAAGTAAAACAGCTCTCCACAGCAAAACGTATTACTCACAGCTCCAAACATCGCCGTTATAACCTCATGTTGTAATCCTGAAAGAAAATCAGACTTTCAGTTGTAGACTGACCTCAGATTTTCTGAATTTATTTTCGACCAATTATTTTAATTAAACTCAGGATTTTCACATTAAAATTCAGAATTTCCTTTTTTTTTAATGCCAACAATTATGGCAAATCTGTTTTCCCCTGTATTCATTCGGCGATGCACCGCTGTGAGTCTACGGGCCCTATTTTAACCATCTGAGGTCACGGCGTGAAGCGCCTGGTGCAGGTGTGTTTAGGGCGTGTCCAAATCCACTTCTGCTAGTTTGACGGCTGATAAAAAGGCTCCGTGTGCCGGGTGCATGGTTCTAAAGGGTTGTACTTAGTGTCTTCATTAATCAGAGGGGTGTTTTGGGCATAACATGCAATCAACCAATCAGAGATCATCTCCCATTCCCTTTAAAAGCCAGGCGCGTTTGGACCTCGGAGCATTGCTGTTATGATGGAGGATTTGCACCGTAATATTTTAATTTGTAATCTTCTGCATGTGTGTGCTGCTGTGTGTGTGTGTGTGTGTGTGTGTGTGTGTGTGTGTGTGTGTGTGCTGCTGTGTGTCCCTGTGTGTGTAACAAGCATAGTGTGCGCTCGCTGTGCACGAGCCTAGGAGCATTTTACTAATGCTCTGTTAAAATAACAATGAAATGCTGCGTTATTGACTTTAGACCAGGGGTCCGTTTCAGAAAGCAGGTTTAGTGAAAACTCTGAGTTAGTTAACCCTGAGATGAGGGAAACTTCACCTCAGAGTCAGTTACTATGGTAACTTCACCTCAGAGTCAGTTACTATGGTAACTGAGTCTGTGAACCTAACCTGGTCGGGAGCAGCTTTTCCCCTCTCAGTCTCCTCCCTCTGACACAGCGTCAGAGGGAGGAGACTGAGAGAAACTGTCCTCATTCATTCATTCAGTCTGTTATCAGGCGCATTTTAATGTTTGTTATCTGCATGAATAAAAATAATTATTGGTTTATGTTAGGCAGATTATAAAACGTTTTGTTCTCAAACATGTCATGTCCTTTTGTAGACGATCCCGTCGTTGAAAAAGCTGTATTACTTCACAGAGAGTTTACGTCGGGAGATGATATATACCCGACTATAGATGTATTTTCATTTCCACATAACCGATTTGAGAGGTATTTTTATCACAGTCCATCAGATATATAGATACCTTATCATCCTCATATCACTAACATCCACCATCGTGGACATGCTTTAACATCCCAGCTGATTCTTTGTGTCGCATTACGTGTTTTGCAAACGGATCATACTGTAATAGTGAAGCCACTGTAGCCGTCAGAAGAGTGGGACTCGCTCTGAAACGTATTTTAAACGTTTTTGTAGTTGTTCCCTGGACACAAACCAGTGAGAGCCATTAAAAAGAAATAAATGATTATAAATTATATTTCTGTTAATGATCATGGTGCTGCAGCCTCACAATGGGATTAGTAGCCTATCTTACTTTTTCGCCCGCAGGATTTCACCCAAATGACATTATAGGTGTAATACAATTCCAGTTTTCATCAGTAATATTATAAGTTAACTGTGATTAAATATGAAATTAATACACTGTTAATGCTTACGCATTGACTCGAGCAGCAATTTTCTCCCACACCAATTCTCTCTCTGTTGCAGCAGCAGCAGCTGTCTTGCTTTTTTAACAAAATACATGTTCAAACTCGCTGTTTGTGCGCATGAGTATTTCCGCCGACCAGTTTGTTTGTGGTTGTTACCATGGCGAATCGTAGAATCATGGCTCCATTCATACTGCCTTTTTATTGTGGTGGTGCACGTGCGTGAACATACTCTGAGTTGATTGAACCAACTCTAATCAGCTGTTCTGGAACCGAAAACTCAGAGTTTCCATCTCAGGGTAAATCACCTCAGACATCAGGGTTACACTCAGAGTTTGTTAAACCTCCTTCCTGAAACAGACCCCAGGTTGTTGTTGGTCAATGGCACGATCACTTCCCGCTGCCTCAAGATAGCAATACTCCCAGAATGCACCTGAACACACCTCCCTGTAAGACCAGCACGCCCAGAATGCACCTGAACACACCTCCCTGTAAGACCAGCACGCCCAGAATGCACCTGAACACACCTCAGGAACAGTCAGTCAATCAATCAACATTTATTTATGAAGCGCTTTACAACAGCCAACAGGTATCCAAAGTGCTCCTTTAGCGACATATTTAGACGGTCGGGACTCTTCAACTTCAACTTCAACTTTATTTGTCTCTACATACTACTCTCTACTGCTGTTTCTACATACTATCTACTGTTCTCTCTCTATATACTACTCTCTACTGCTCTCTCTACATACTACTCTCTACTGTTGTCTCTCTATATACTACTCTCTACTGCTCTCTCTCTATATACTACTCTCTACTGTTGTCTCTACATACTACTCTCTACATACTACTCTCTACTGTTGTCTCTCTACATACTACTCTCTACTGTCTCTACATACTACTCTCTACTGCTGTCTCTCTATATACTACTCTCTACATACTACTCTCTACATACTACTCTCTACTGCTGTCTCTCTACATACTACTCTCTACTGCACACGTATGTTTGATTTAAGGGATTCCCTAATTGGTGAATGCATGTTATTGTAATAAATCTACTTCCCTCTTTCCTTCTCTTACTCCTCCCTTACTTTTTTGATCCTCCTAACCTTCTTTTTTCTCTCCTCTTCCTTCCTGTCTCCATCCTCTCCTTTGCTTCCCCCAATTCACTTACTTTTATGCAGCTTTCTTTATCCTCTTTTCCCCGCTG
>NC_050191.1:13892668-13895168 GCF_008315115.2 Sander lucioperca
AACTGAACTGAACTGAGACACACATCTACTCTAGGGTTGGGTTTTATCCGTTAGCCTACGCTGGAACGGTTCTCGAACCGGTACTTAAATAAAATGAAGTGTGTCTCTGTGTCTGTGTGTGTGTCTGTGTGTGTGTCTGTGTGTGTGTGTGTGTGTGTGTGTGTGTGTGTGTGTCTCTTTGTGTGTGTGTGTGTGTGTGTGTGTGTGTCTCTGTGTCTCTGTGTGTGTGTGTGTCTCTGTCTCTTTGTGTGTCTCTGTGTGTGTGTGTGTGTGTGTGTGTCTGTGTGTCTGTGTGTGTGTCTCTGTGTGTCTGTGTGTGTGTGTGTCTCTGTGTGTGTGTGTCTCTGTGTGTGTGTGTGTGTGTCTCTGTGTGTGTGTGTGTGTGTGTGTGTCTGTGTGTGTCTCTGTGTGTGTGTGTGTCTGTGTGTGTGTGTGTGTGTCTCTGTGTGTGTGTGTGTCTCTGTGTGTGTGTGTGTGTGTGTGTGTGTGTGTGGTGGAAGGTATACAGTGTATTATTAATTCAACAACGGTATGGACAGACACACTAAGCCCAGGCAGCGGTATCGGTATTGAGACTGAAAAAGTCGGATCGGTGCATCCCTACCACTAATCCATTCATCCAGAAAATAATCCACACGTTAATCCACGATTAAATCAACGTTAGCTGCAACCCCCTAGCAACGTTAGCTGCAGCCCTAGCAACGTTAGCTGCAGCCCTAGCAACGTTAGCGCTGCAGCCCTAGCAACGTTAGCGCTGCAGCCCTAGCAACGTTAGCGCTGCAGCCCTAGCAACGTTAGCGCTGCAGCCCTAGCAACGTTAGCGCTGCAGCCCTAGCAACGTTAGCGCTGCAGCCCTAGCAACGTTAGCGCTGCAGCCCTAGAAAAAGTCGGATCGGTGCATCCCTACCACTAATCCATTCATCCAGAAAATAATCCACACGTTAATCCACGATTAAATCAACGTTAGCTGCAACCCCCTAGCAACGTTAGCTGCAGCCCTAGCAACGTTAGCTGCAGCCCTAGCAACGTTAGCTGCAGCCCTAGCAACGTTAGCGCTGCAGCCCTAGCAACGTTAGCGCTGCAGCCCTAGCAACGTTAGCGCTGCAGCCCTAGCAACGTTAGCGCTGCAGCCCTAGCAACGTTAGCTGCAGCCCTAGCAACGTTAGCGCTGCAGCCCTAGCAACGTTAGCGCTGCAGCCCTAGCAACGTTAGCGCTGCAGCCCTAGCAATGTTAGCTGCAGCCCTAGTAAAGTGTCTCCTGGTGTGCAGAGAGAGTCGGCTCTGAGGTGCGTTTGTTTCGTCCCTCAGGTCGTCCGTGGGGGTGGAGCTGCTGAAGAGGATGGGCTGGAGGGAGGGTCAGGGCGTCGGGCCACGCACCAAGAGGAAGGCTCGCCGACAGCAGACAGGTGACGCCTCAGCGTTGATAAACCACGTGTGTGTTCTGTGTGTAGCTTCAGTCAAATATCCGCCGGTTCTATCAGACGCTGAACGTTATCAGTTCACTGTCCCATATTTTAGGAATCGTCTCTGGTAGATTAATTTGTCTTAGCAGCAAATCATTTAAGTAAATCAGGTGTGTGTGTGTGTTTAATGCAGGAATCTTAATGTTTAAAGTAACTAGTAACTAAAGCTGTAACAGATGAATGTAGCGGAGTAACTAAAGTAACTAGTAACTAAAGTAACTAGTAACTAAAGCTGTAACAGATGAATGTAGTGGAGTAACTAAAGTAACTAGTAACTAAAGCTGTAACAGATGAATGTAGTGGAGTAACTAAAGTAACTAGTAACTAAAGCTGTAACAGATGAATGTAGTGGAGTAACTAAAGTAACTAGTAACTAAAGTAACTAGTAACTAAAGTAACTAGTAACTAAAGCTGTAACAGATGAATGTAGCGGAGTAACTAAGGTAACTAGTAACTAAAGTAACTAGTAACTAAAGCTGTAACAGATGAATGTAGCGGAGTAACTAAAGTAACTAGTAACTAAAGCTGGAACAGATGAATGTAGCGGAGTAACTAAAGTAACTAGTAACTAAAGCTGGAACAGACGAATGTAATGGAGTAGAAGTAGAAGTGTCATGAAAAGAAAAGACTAAAGTAAAGTACAAATACCTCAACATTTGGACTGAAGTACAGTAGTGGAGTAAATGTACTTAGTTACTTTCTGCGACTGCGTCAGCACTCAGTCCTCTCCTTGTGAACAAAGTAAACGCTCCCAAAACCTTGCAGCAAAGTGGTTTTATCGTTGATAAAAACAAAGATGTAATCTTTCCTCTGCGTGTTAATTTAAAATATATCTTTATCAGATTGTTGTGATGTTTTCATATCATTCAAATCAAATATTCCCGGTTCTCTTGGTTCTCTCGTCCTGACAGACGGAGCGGGCGGAGTCTACGGAGCTGTACTGCCCCCTGCGGGATCGGAGGAATCAGCAGGTTGAGAGGGGCGAGAGAGGAGAGGAGAGAGAGAGAGAGGGAGAGGGAGACGGAGGAGGAGAGAGA
>NC_050191.1:13900168-13905168 GCF_008315115.2 Sander lucioperca
CAACGTGAGCCCTGCTTGCGGGAGTCATCCCAACAGGATCAGAGTCTTTCTCTGGAGCGACTGGTGTTAGTATCTGATGATGCTGTGGCTGACCTTTGACCTTTGACCTGCAGGCGTTCGGCGTGGGGGCGATGGAGGATGACGATGACGAGGAGGTTTACCACCGAGACTGCATGTCCCGCTACGACACGGAGCTGGGGGGGGCGGAGCCAGGAGACGGCCTGTACGGATGGACCGCCCCCCAGCAGTACAGCAGGAAGACAGGTACCGCTGCTCAGAGAGAGAGACAGGTACCTCTGCTCAGAGAGAGAGACAGGTTAGACAGGTACCACTGCTCAGAGAGAGAGAGACAGGTTAGACAGGTACCGCTGCTCAGAGAGAGAGACAGGTTAGACAGGTACCGCTGCTCAGAGAGAGAGAGACAGGTTAGACAGGTACCGCTGCTCAGAGAGAGAGACAGGTTAGACAGGTACCGCTGCTCAGAGAGAGAGAGACAGGTTAGACAGGTACCACTGCTCAGAGAGAGAGACAGGTTAGACAGGTACCACTGCTCAGAGAGAGAGAGACAGGTTAGACAGGTACCACTGCTCAGAGAGAGAGAGACAGGTTAGACAGGTACCACTGCTCAGAGAGAGAGACAGGTTAGACAGGTACCGCTGCTCAGAGAGAGAGACAGGTACCGCTGCTCAGAGAGAGAGACAGGTTAGACAGGTACCACTGCTCAGAGAGAGAGACAGGTTAGACAGGTACCGCTGCTCAGAGAGAGAGACAGGTACCGCTGCTCAGAGAGAGAGACAGGTTAGACAGGTACCACTGCTCAGAGAGAGAGACAGGTTAGACAGGTACCGCTGCTCAGAGAGAGAGACAGGTACCGCTGCTCAGAGAGAGAGACAGGTACCGCTGCTCAGAGAGAGAGAGACAGGTACCGCTGCTCAGAGAGAGAGACAGGTACTGCTGCTCAGAGAGAGAGACAGGTACCGCTGCTCAGAGAGACAGACAGGTACCGCTGCTCAGAGAGAGAGAGACAGGTACCGCTGCTCAGAGAGAGAGAGACAGGTACCGCTGCTCAGAGAGAGAGAGACAGGTACCGCTGCTCAGAGAGAGAGACAGGTACTGCTGCTCAGAGAGAGAGACAGGTAGAGAGACAGACAGGTACCGCTGCTCAGAGAGACAGACAGGTAAGACAGGTACCACTGCTCAGAGAGAGAGACGGGTTAGACAGGTACCACTGCTCAGAGAGAGAGACAGGTATCGCTGCTCAGAGAGAGAGACAGGTACCGCTGCTCAGAGAGAGAGAGACAGGTACCGCTGCTCAGAGAGAGAGAGACAGGTACCGCTGCTCAGAGAGAGAGAGAGACAGGTAATCTTTTGTTATGTTCGCAGATAAAAGCAAAGATGCGTCGTATCTCGGTAAAATCCTGGAGGGATTCACACTCGCTCAGAAACCATCGCAGGAAACTACGGTGAGAAGATTATAACGTCTGACCATGTTACACCGTCTGGAACATGGTCTAATCTACTCTAACCTGTCTCTCTCTCTCTCTCTGTCTCTCTCTCTCTCTCTCTCTCTTTCTCTCTCTCTCTCTGTCTCTCTCCCTCTCTGTCTCTCTCCCTCTCTGTCTCTCTCCCTCTCTGTCTCTCTCTCTCTCTGTCTCCCTCTTTCTCTCTCTCTGTCTCTCTCTCCCTCTCTGTCTCTCTCTCCCTCTCTGTCTCTCTCTCTCTCTCTCTCCCTCTGTCTCTCTCTCCCTGTCTCTCCCTCCCTCTCTCTCTCTCCCTCTCTGTCTCTCTCTCCCTCTCTCTCCCTCCCTCTCTCTCTCTCTCTCTCTGTCTCTCTCTCTCTCTCTCTCTCTCTCTGTCTCTCTCTCTCTCTCTCTCTCTCTCTCTCTCTCTGTGTCTCTCTCTCTCTCTGTCTCTCTCTCTCTGTCTCTCTCTGTCTCTCTCTCTCTCTCTGTAGATCTTCCCTCCCCCCTCTCTTCCCAGAGACTACCGTCCCGTCCACCGTTTCCGTCCGTCGGTGGAGGTCTTGAGTCTGTCAGGGGTCAGTCCGGCGCTGGCCGAGGCTCTCAGGGTCTCCAGGGGTCACATGGTCAAAGAGGAGGGGGGGCCCCAACAGGGGGGACGCCACCAGCTGGACTCCAGCCAGCGGAGGGCGCTGCTGGGAGAAGACGCCCTGCAAGGTGTGTGTGTGTGTGTGTGTGTGTGGAGCTAGACTCTCAGTCCAGTGGGGGCGGAGCTTCTTCATGGGGCCCTCTGCTACCAAGTTATTTTAAAATTAAAATCACCAGAGGTCTCACGATACGATATTATTGTGATTTTAAACATATTGCAATATTCTGCGATTATATTGGAATTTATTACCTTTTTTCCAACTTCAAATTTTTCCCAATTTGATGTCCCCAAAAGTAAACTTTGTCAACATGTCTGTTTTATCTAAAAAGTTCATCTCACTTCACTGTTATTGCTGCAAAATCAGATTGTCAAGCAGACAGACTGACCATCACATGTATAATAATAGATCCATACTTGGCGTCTGTGTACCGATACAGTATTGCCACGGAAAATATCGCGATACTATCCTGTTTCCATTTTTTCCCCCACCCCTACTGAACAAGTACGCTCAATCAGTGCCACGCTATATAATGACACGCCACTATTATACTGTATATATGGGACACAACGTTTGTTTACAGCTCCATAGGGAGGCTACATGAAAACTGGGATGAAAACTTTGAGTAACAGATTTATAACATTCAGAGTGACTTATTCATAACTAAAATATAAATTCTTAAAGACGATTTTTTTTCTTACCATTTTGTTGTCTGCTTAACGATCCTCCAGAACAGTGGTTCCCAACCTGGGGTCCGGGGACCCCTCAAGGGGGCGGCAAAGATCACAGGGGGAGCGCAAGTCTTTATCTGGTTTGAGGTTGAGGTAAAAAAATATATATATATTTGCACATGTTAAACAAATTATGATAATACACCAGAATAGATAATGTATACAAAAGTCTGTTAAAAAAAACTATATATTTTTGTTCTCGCTTAAACTTGTAGGCAGGCTACTTAGTAGGCTAAACCTCCGGGACCTCTTAACCTGGGACCCTGCTGTCATCAGGTCAGCTGCTAGCTGCTATCATCCTTGTTTGTCCTGCCGTCATGGCATCACTATTTTATGAATGAAATATTGCTGAGAAATGTAAAAGTGCTGATAACTCCTCTGTATCAAAAAAGATAGTAAGCCTCTATCTCGAGAGTTACCTCAACTTCGGTTTTGGAGGGGGGGCTCAGCTTTTCATAGACATAAGTAGGGGGGGCGCCAAGGAAAAAGGTTGGGAACCACTGCTCCAGAACATATATATTAGAGATGCACCGATAGAGCGGCCGGTGACCAGAATTGGCCGGTTTTCACGTGCTCGGCCATGACCGGCGACCGGCAGGTCAGTCTGACATATGGTGATTTCATGACGGTCAACGCTCCAATTAACTGACAACATAAGTTATACCAGTTACAGTTCTCAAGGATGCACACACACGGACGCCATGGCACGGACGCCACGGCACGGACGCCACAGCACGCTCTCTTTATCCTTTCTCTCAACTTCCCACCGTGTGTGGCGCGTACCCGCTCGTGGTGTGAAGCGCGTGTCGGCGCTATTCTCCACATGTAGGAACCTGGTGAATTAACCTGCAACATGTCAGCTGTTTGGGAATTCTTCAGCGTGTGTGCAGAAGATAACAAGTTTACAATATGCAACACCTGCAAGGAGAAAGTAGGGCGTGGAGGGACGACACCAAAAACCTAAATCACATTTCTTTAGTTGATATTGATGTGAAAAGAAGGAAATGGTTCTAACATTGCTCTTTAGATGTGTGTGAATGTCCCACACCAGGAGTAATTTATATAGTTCTATTATATAGTGATCCATTATCTGTTCAACACATGTTCTATTAAAGAAAAGATAGAAAATAAATATGTGTGTGAGCTGTAAAGTGGTTAGAAAACATGAAATCAGAATCGGCTAAAATCGGTATCAGCTGGTCTAACTCAAAGAAAATCAGAAATCAGAACCGGCCTAGAAAGTTGGAATCGGTGCATCTCTAAAATACATCTAACAAAACTATATACATATCATGGTCCCTTATTAAATCTTCATCCTCTTCTCCTTCATGGTGGCTTTGTCCTTGTTGATATGTACAGTCTGTCTCGCTCCACACTCAGCCAGGTGAGATGTGACAGCCTGGCCTCATCCGTGCACCAACATAAGTATGTCTTAAAGTGATGGATCGGAGTGATTTCACCCTAGGGTCCTTTGCACGACGACCTCGAGCCAAACATCCCCCCCAGAAGCTTTTTTCACCTCGGTCGAACATTGGGAGAGTTAGGATGATCGGCTGAATAGCTTAGTGCAGGCGCTAATGGATCCAAGAGTGTATATGTTGTAGGGCTGCAACTAACGATTATTTTCATAGTCGATTAATCTGTTGATTATTTTCTCGATTAATCAATTAGTTGTTTGATCTATAAAAATGTCAAAACATGGTGAAAAATGTGGATCAGAGTTTCCCAAAGCCTAAGAGGACGTCCTCAAATGTCTTGTTGTGTCCACAACTCAAAGATATTCAGTTTCCTGTCCCAGAGGAGAGAAGAAACTAGAACAATATTCACATTTAACAAGCTGGAATCAGAGAAATCTGATATTATTTTAATAAAAAAATGACTCAAACGATTAATCGATTCATCGTTGCACCTCTAATATGTTGTACATTGCCCCACTAATAATGCCCGAAATGATACCAAACTTCTACACTAGTACAAATAGGTTATGTACTCATAAAACGATGGATTGGAAAGTTTGTAAGTACACCAGGAGTTTATTTAAATAGCACTTGCCTGCTGCTCTCTGCTGCTACCGGCACGAAGACGAGTCTATGAATTACAACACCGAGAAGAGATATAAAAATATGTATTAATTTAATGATTAAATAAGGTAGTGTCTCCAA
>NC_050191.1:13910168-13912668 GCF_008315115.2 Sander lucioperca
AGTGACTGAAAGAGGACGGGATGATGGACAACAACTTAGAGTTTAGGCAGAAAAAAACACACAAAAATGGCCAAAAGGAAAAACATTTTTTTGTATATATACACAAGATCTAATAAGACATACATCAAATAATTAGGCAAAACACATCTAGGCTGTTCATCTACTCTATCACATGACATCTGACCACCTCATGTTTCCTGTTCTAAGAAGCCAGTTGTCCAGCTTTAAACATGACTGAGCCTCTGACGTGGAGGATCACTGGGAGAGAAGCTGACTTCACGAGCACGTTTAAGACTTACCGTATTTTCCGGACTATAAGTCGCTCCGGAGTATAAGTCGCATCAGTCAAAAAATGCGTCATGAAGAGGAAAAAAACATATATAAGTCGCACTGGACTATAAGTCGCATTTATTTAGAAATTTATTTCACAAAATCCAAGACCAAGAACAGGAAAGGCAAGTTATTCAACTACACAACAGCACACAGAACAAGGGGCTGAATACGGTAGGTGTCCGGTATGTTAACGTAACACATTAACAGTTATTCAACTATACAGTAGCACACAGAACAACTACCAGGGCGTGGAGACGTAACTGCACCGTTGACGAGCCTCTCCCAGCAGGACGCTGTTCAAGCACCCATCTGTGGACTCGTTCCTCCAGCTCTGGCCATCTTGCTTTCAGCCCGCGACTAGCCGATTAGCCGATTAGCTTTCTTTGTTTTCTTCATTGCAGTAAGAGTCACCTTTTTTCGGCTGCATATTTTACTACCTGCAGTTTATAATCTGCAGAATAAGATTTTCTTTTCTTTCTCAGTTGTCTTTAGGAGCAGCATATAGTTGTCACAAGCCTAGAGCGCCTCTCACAGCTGTAGACGGTAATGTTTTCAGTATGAAATAACATTTAAAAACATGTTAAATTATATATATTTTGATATATAAGTCGCACCTGACTATAAGTCGCAGGACCGGCCAAAGTATGAAAAAAAGTGCGACTTATAGTCCGGAAAATACGGTAATCATGGAACGACTACCAAACAAAAACCTCAGGAGACATAACATTTCATTAAAACTTGTGTGTGACAAATATATGTCAAAATCTAAGCTTAGTCTAGGAAGTGATTAGCAAACTCAGATTTATATGTATATTTTTTTTTAAATCACGCATGGAAATGTACATTCAAAAATTGTTGCATCGTTAATCGGTTTAGAATCGAATCGTTGGCCTCTGAATCGGGATCGAATCGTGAGGTGCCGAGAGATTCCTACCCCTAAAGAGCAATGTTAGAACCATTTCCTTCTTTTCACATCAATATCAACTAAAGAAATGTGATTTAGGTTTTTGGTGTCGTCCCTCCACGCCCTACTTTCTCCTTGCAGGTGTTGCATATTGTAAACTTGTTATCTTCTGCACACACGCTGAAGAATTCCCAAACAGCTGACATGTTGCAGGTTAATTCACCAGGTTCCTACATGTGGAGAATAGCGCCGACACACGCTTCACACCGCGAGCGGGTACGCGCCACACACGGTGGGAAGTTGAGAGAAAAGAGAAAGAGGCCGTCCTGTGGCGTCCGTGCCGTGGCGTCCGTGCCGTGGCGTCCGTGCCGTGGCGTCCGTGCCGTGGCGTCCGTGCCGTGGCGACCGTGCCGTGGCGTCCGTGCCGTGGCGTCCGTGCCGTGGCGTCCGTGCCGTGGCGACCGTGCCGTGGCGTCCGTGCCATGGCGTCCGTGTGTGCGTGCGTCCTTGAGAACTGTAACTGGTATAACTTATGTTGTCAGTTAATTGGAGCGTTGACCGCCATGAAATCACCATATGTCAGACTGACCTGCTGGTCGCCGGTCATGGCCGAGCACGTGAAAACCGGCCAATTCTGGTCACCGGCCGCTCTATCGGTGCATCTCTAATTCTAACCCTAACAGCACAAACAATCATTTTTACGGCATGGGGGGCCAGCTTCACGCAGGTGGTTCTTCACTGCAGGAAGTTGTCTTCTTTTTTGAGTCTTTACTTTGAGTTCTCGCGGCTGAGTTGTTGAAGTTCTGTTTGTAAATCTGTGTTTGTTTGTTTGGTTGTCAGGGCGACGTGGACGACAAACAGGCCGCCGTAAACATGAAGATGTTCGGAAAGTTGACCCGAGAAACGTTCGAGTGGTATCCTGACAAACTGCTCTGCAAGAGGTTCAACATCCCCGACCCCTACCCTGGGTACAACACACACACACACACACACACACACACACACACACACACACAGGGACACACACACACACACACACACACACACACACACACACACACACACACACACACACACACACACACACACAGACACACACACAGACACACAGGGACACAGGGACACACACACACACACACACACACACACACACACACACACACACACACACACACACACTCGGGGACACACACACACACTCGGACACACACACACACACACACACTCGGACACACACGCACACACACACACACACACATGTAC
>NC_050191.1:13915168-13930168 GCF_008315115.2 Sander lucioperca
TGACGTGAGCAACCTGTCTGAAAGTTGGAAGTCTTCTGGTAGCTGTGCCAAGAGAAATCTCAATCATTCCCAATCTAGCAGAGACGGAGAGCGTAGGTATATGTAAGGAGATAACATAGACACAGGCTAATTATTGATCACTAAAATGATAGTTAACATTAGTAATTAAACTTAAACAGCTAATGGAAGTCCAAACTGCCTGAGAGCTTCTCCTGTACTATACGGTAATTCCTCTACTATGAGACAGTAAGTCTCGTGGTTATGACCCAATCGTTAGCCTATTTTTATAAAAACGTCTGCTACGGAGCCATAACGTGAGCTACAAGGTAATGGAGCCTTTTATACATTGTCGTGTTTCTTTAGAAATAAACAACGGACAAATAGAGTCTTTAAACTCTTCAGATGTAAAGTTATTCTCTGTCAAAGTGACGTCAGAATGAATGGCAGTCAATGGGATGCTAACGGGAGGTGATGGCTTGGTAGCATCAAAATGGCGCCATAGGAGCTACGTGTTCTGTAGAGAGGCTTACCAACTTGGAACAAACAAACGCACGGTATCTGCTAGAAAGAGCCGCCAAAACTGACCAAAAATGAATATTCCTTCTAAACACACAGGTTAGAATAAATATTCAAATATCTATTTAGGTGCATTAGGGCTGCAACAACGAATCGATAAAATCGATAAAATTCGATTATTTAAAAAGTTGGCAACGAATTTCATTATCGATTCGTTGTGTCGCGCGACACACCACTCAGTCGCGGAGATGAAAGCAATTGAGTTGAGTGCCGTGCGGAGCGGCGCGGAGCGAAAGAAAAAAAAAAAGAGCAGAGCGGGGGTAGAGGAAATACGGAGAGAGACCGGAGAGACCCGTAACGTTGTTCTGAAACACATGGCGGAGGCAGAGAAATCAGTATGACCTAAGTCATCCAACGTGTGGGAACATTTCACACTAAATAAATCAAAGACGTGTTAATTGCAAGATAAGCAAAAGCGACATGGTGTGGCACGGTCACCACGGTGATGATTCAGCACCTAAAACGTAAACATGTTGGAGTCCTTGATGAGGAGGAAGGGAGTTCAACAGCAGGGTAAAGTCACTACACAATCCTACTTCTGTTCCGTTTTGAAGTGAGGAACGTAACGTCCTCTTCTGGTGCTGGTGTTTACTCCTTATCCAGCTGACTAGCATGACAAGCTAGCGTTAGCTCGTTAATAACAGGAGTAAAGCTAGCGTTAGCTCGTTAATAACAGGAGTAAAGCTAGCGTTAGCTCGTTAATAACAGGAGTAAAGCTAGCGTTAGCTCGTTAATAACAGGAGTAAAGCTAGCGTTAGCTCGTTAATAACAGGAGTAAAGCTAGCGTTAGCTCGTTAATAACAGGAGTAAAGCTAGCGTTAGCTCGTTAATAACAGTAGTAAAGCTAGCGTTAGCTCGTTAATAACAGAAGTAAAGCTAGCGTTAGCTCGTTAATAACAGTAGTAAAGCTAGCGTTAGCTCGTTAATAACAGGAGTAAAGCTAGCGTTAGCTCGTTAATAACAGTAGTAAAGCTAGCGTTAGCTCGTTAACAGTAGTAAAGCTAGCGTTAGCTCGTTAATAACAGGAGTAAAGCTAGCGTTAGCTCGTTAATAACAGTAGTAAAGCTAGCGTTAGCTCGTTAATAACAGGAGTAAAGCTAGCGTTAGCTCGTTAATAACAGTAGTAAAGCTAGCGTTAGCTCGTTAATAACAGGAGTAAAGCTAGCGTTAGCTCGTTAATAACAGTAGTAAAGCTAGCGTTAGCTCGTTAATAACAGGAGTAAAGCTAGCGTTAGCTCGTTAATAACAGGAGTAAAGCTAGCGTTAGCTCGTTAATAACAGTAGTAAAGCTAGCGTTAGCTCGTTAATAACAGGAGTAAAGCTAGCGTTAGCTCGTTAATAACAGGAGTAAAGCTAGCGTTAGCTCGTTAATAACAGGAGTAAAGCTAGCGTTAGCTCGTTAATAACAGTAGTAAAGCTAGCGTTAGCTCGTTAATAACAGGAGTAAAGCTAGCGTTAGCTCGTTAATAACAGGAGTAAAGCTAGCGTTAGCTCGTTAATAACAGTAGTAAAGCTAGCGTTAGCTCGTTAATAACAGGAGTAAAGCTAGCGTTAGCTCGTTAATAACAGTAGTAAAGCTAGCGTTAGCTCGTTAATAACAGGAGTAAGCTAGCGTTAGCTCGTTAATAACAGTAGTAAAGCTAGCGTTAGCTCGTTAATAACAGAAGTAAAGCTAGCGTTAGCTCGTTAATAACAGTAGTAAAGCTAGCGTTAGCTCGTTAATAACAGGAGTAAAGCTAGCGTTAGCTCGTTAATAACAGTAGTAAAGCTAGCGTTAGCTCGTTAATAACAGGAGTAAAGCTAGCGTTAGCTCGTTAATAACAGGAGTAAAGCTAGCGTTAGCTCGTTAATAACAGGAGTAAAGCTAGCGTTAGCTCGTTAATAACAGGAGTAAAGCTAGCGTTAGCTCGTTAATAACAGGAGTAAAGCTAGCGTTAGCTCGTTAATAACAGGAGTAAAGCTAGCGTTAGCTCGTTAATAACAGGAGTAAAGCTAGCGTTAGCTCGTTAATAACAGGAGTAAAGCTAGCGTTAGCTCGTTAATAACAGGAGTAAAGCTAGCGTTAGCTCGTTAATAACAGGAGTAAAGCTAGCGTTAGCTCGTTAATAACAGGAGTAAAGCTAGCGTTAGCTCGTTAATAACAGTAGTAAAGCTAGCGTTAGCTCGTTAATAACAGTAGTAAAGCTAGCGTTAGCTCGTTAATACAGGAGTAAAGCTAGCGTTAGCTCGTTAATAACAGGAGTAAAGCTAGCGTTAGCTCGTTAATAACAGTAGTAAAGCTAGCGTTAGCTCGTTAATAACAGGAGTAAAGCTAGCGTTAGCTCGTTAATAACAGGAGTAAAGCTAGCGTTAGCTCGTTAATAACAGTAGTAAAGCTAGCGTTAGCTCGTTAATAACAGAAGTAAAGCTAGCGTTAGCTCGTTAATAACAGAAGTAAAGCAAGCGTTAGCTCGTTAATAACAGAAGTAAAGCTAGCGTTAGCTCGTTAATAACAGAAGTAAAGCTAGCGTTAGCTCGTTAATAACAGAAGTAAAGCTAGCGTTAGCTCGTTAATAACAGGAGTAAAGCTAGCGTTAGCTCGTTAATAACAGAAGTAAAGCAGGACTAAAGACACGTTTTTATTCACTCGCCTTTTTTGGCCCATTAATTTTTCAATCTATTGTCATGTATATATTCTGAGCTTTGTCCCATATCAGTTATTGTTGACAAATATATTTGTGTGTGTTGTACTTTTTAATTTCATTTTAAAGTTCTTTTATAGCACTTGGTCATCTTAAGCTGTGTTTAAATGTGGTGAACAAATGAACTTAACTCACACTTACTACAATGATGGTAATAATTTAATGAATAAGCTTCAAGGGAACGTGTGTGTGTGTGTGTGTGTGTGTGTGTGTGTGTGTGTGTGTGTCTGTATCTGCTTTTTGGGTTACTTACCTTTACACAACTATTAACTAAAACAACATGTATGTAAGTATGTATTGAGTTGATGTAAATTAAATGTTTTTTGTTTTTTGTTTTTTATCCGATTCATCGATTAATCGAAAAAATAATCGACAGATTAATCGATTATTAAAATAATCGTTAGTTGCAGCCCTAATGTGCATTATGTCCATTAAAGCGTAACTCTCGCCAAAATGTAACCTAGGGTCTTTTTGTGAATGTACCTGAGTCAAACTTTCGTTTAAACGCATATTTAGGCCGGAATCGCCACTTTTAAGATTTACCGTATTTTCTGATGTTGATTGTTTATTTTTCTCAAAATATCACAACTCCAAATCTCAGAGAGCAAAGATGAGATATATTTTGAATGTGCACAAAGTTCTGAACATGAGCAGAAATCTTGCTCAAACACATGTTTTATTAATTCATTAAAATGAATTCATGTATCATTGAGGTGAATAATTGTCATGTGAACATTTAAGGAGGTTACTTCCCCAACAAAATACACAAAAGAGGAGGGAGGAGTAAATGATGCTAGGCTACATGTGTGCTGACTCAGATATAATTAGAAAAGTTGATCTACAGGAGAATAAATAGATGAAAGAAATACAGAAAGCCTGAGAGCATTACTGCAATATACCCCATTATGTTTCTATATTTTGAATGGTCCCCTATGTTTCCCTTTACATATTTCCAGCATAAATTGATTCAGAAAAAGGTAGAAATAGGTGCATTAAAATTCACCTGAATGGACCCCCAGACTCCCCCCATCATTAGTCACCGCCTTTGGGTTGCCAGACCAGTTATGATTGGGCCAAATGTTGGTGCCATCTATCTGACATCTACAAACTGGAAGCTAAAATGAACATACACGGCTATTACAGTTTTTCTCAATTGTTTACACACAAATACTGGTACTTGAGACACAATAGAGGGTTTTCACCGACGTCACGTTCTGGGCGGTAGCCTGGATGCGCGGCCATATTGGAGGCACTCGGTGTAAACAACTGAATGGAGTAATGGAGTATGTGCACTTTGAAGTAGGGACGTCCAGATCCGATCACGTGATCGGAAATCGGGCCCGATCACGTGGTTTCAGACTCGATCGGAATCGGACGTTACCTCCCGATCAGGACTGGAATATATATGTGTATATATATTCTCATTATTTTAACACATCTATAGTTATGCGGTGGCCCAGAGTTAGACCCTTTGACTCCACACAGAAACAGCAACGCGTGCGGCATGACATCACTTTGTTGCAGAGACGCTATTGGTTAAATGCCGGCAAAGTAGAACACGGAAGCAGCTTGAAGAGGAAAGCGTGAGTGTGTCTGCGGTCTGGAGGTATTATAAAGGTGAATTATTATAGAAGTATCGGACTCGGTATCGGTAGATACTCAAAATCAAATGACTCGGACTCGGACTCGAGGGCAAAAAAACCTGATCGGGACATCCCTACTTTGGATACTTTAATACTTTATGTCTAAACAACAGAAAAGCTCATCAAAACGCGTCCAAGATGCAAAGGCATATAGGGAAGGACTTGGACCACAAGAAAGACGCGATATTTTGAGAGCGAGGAGTAAATGATGCTAGGCTACATGTGTGGTGACTCAGATATAATTAGAAAAGTCGATACACATTACTGCAATATATTCCATTATGTTTTTATATTTTGAATTGTCCCCTATGTTTCCCTTGACATAAAGATATTTCCAGCATAAATTGATTCAGAAAAAGGTAGAAATAGGTGCATTAAATTCACCTGAATGCAGGAAATTGAGTTTGTAATGCAAAAAGAAATGTTAGCGTTAAAAACGCTAAAAATTTGCCAGGCCAGTTATGATTAGGCCAAATGTTGGTGCCATCTAATTAACATCCCCCCGCCCGTACAACATGATGGCAGGAAAGACCGAAGCCTTAAACGTTCATTATACTCGCCACTCTCGACAGTATGAAGTATGAGCGCCGTAACTATTTATACTCGTGCGTGGTGGTCGCGACAGACTTTGCTATTTCTACGGACTAGAAGGAGAAGAGCTCATCTTAACCCGGTAAGTTTACCAGAGAGACCTGCAGAGAGTCCTGGCGTCCGGTACCAGCCAGAATTAGGGTTGGGTATGGTTTGGTTTTTCCCGATACCGGTGTTAAAGCGGTACTTTTAAAACGGTGCCGGTGCCTAAACGGTGCCTGAACCGCTACTTTTTAAGAAAGTTAAAGAAAAAGAAGGGTACTAAACAACATTTAAGAACAACTTGTTTATTACTACGACCATATGGTCAAAATTAAATGATTTAATAGTAATGTAATAACTATAACTTATAATAAACAATCACTTATTTCACCAGTAAATTGCTGTTGAATGACAAAAACAACCACCAGATGGGAAAAGGGTATTTTACAATAACTTTGAATGCACCGCGAGGCTGTAGGTTACCAGTTTCAGTGAACGCACCGTCTGTGTTTCTCCGACGTCGGCATCTGCTGCTGCAGAGCAGACTGTTGAAATACAGTCAGACTTTACACTGTTTAACGTTAGCTGTCAGCATTTAACCTGTTTAATCCAGCTGCTAGCTAAAGCTAGGCTAACGTTACCTGCTGTTGAGTGGAGTGGAAAGTCAGGCACCCAAATTTCCGTTCTTATCCGGTCTCGTTACTACCGTTTACGTCGGAACCGGTGCCCTATTGGCACCGCGTTTCGGTACCCAACCCTAGTCAGAATGCAGTTGCTGTTTGTGCACTTGCTCGGAAAGCTCGCCCTCGAACTTGTCCACGCTTCCTGTTTCCACTTTGTCATGCAGCGCTGGAAAAAAAAAAAATACAGTGGTGCACGACCTCTGGTCGCTGTTCTGGTCGAGAAATGTAAATGTGAATTTAATTGTTCTGAGTCTGCTTTGCTAGTCTGCTGTGCATCATTGTTGGTGCGAGTGCGTCGCCTAGTGGTGGAAATGGGTAGAGCATTTTGTGACGTTATTGTTGTTAACTAGTGGATGAGTTTAGTTCCCACACGTTGAAATGGTGAAATACTGCTGTACGGCTGTTCTACACATGTCGGATCATGGAGCAATACGTCCGTAAGTGTTGTACGCAGATATCATAATTAACACTAATGTGAATATGTTTGCAATAATATAATAGTTATTAAGATGTAATTTCATGTTAGCGTAGCTCATTCTTTTTCCTCGTGTAAGTTATGCTAGCACTAGCTGCGTGTGTATATGCTCAGGCTAATATGTGTGTGCATGTAGTGTCTAACGATTTACAACTTTGACTTAAGTTTAATTACGCCTGCATATATTCAATTCAAATGTATTCCATACATAATGTGGTATTGACATGTCACCATTGTCATGGTGAGAGAGTTGGGGCCCTGATAAATATATGTCCTGGTAAATATGTATTCTGTCATTCTACAGCTAAATAACAAGTTTAGGCACAGTTAACTAACAACCTTGGAGAGGCCTACAGGAAACCTATATTTAACAGCGTATGGGAACATGCATTATTATAAGATTATGCTGTAAGGTTGATTACATTAGCAGAGGGGCCCCAGGAACAGAGGCGACACTGTTCCCCCTGGTCTATGTGTAGGACACTCGTGGTTAACCTTCATCTCAACTCACACATACACCCTCCCACTTTAGGTTACTTAAATGCATATATATATATATTGGAAGAACTGGTTCGGTCGTCTCCAAGCTCTCTGCAGGAGTTAGTAAATTGATGCTGAATCTTTGATTGTAATAACCCTTTTTATATTCAGATCAGTGTCAGCGGATTCCTCTTCATACAGCATCACAGCATCAAAGACACCACATGTATGAAAATGTGAAAGGAATATTTGGCTGTTTAGTAATTATATCTTTCTTTGTATTCCTTAGTTTTACAAAAAGACAACAATGCTTGGAGCGAAGTCTTCAATAAATCTCCGCCTTAAGAAGACATCAGACAGCTTCAGTCACTGCCTGGTTCGCTATCTGCCGAAGCATTGTTAGGACACAACTGCTAGGACAGAATAGTCGCTCTAAATCCTGGCGCGCCGGCGAGATCTACGTCATTTTGACATCACTTTGTTGCACGACAGGTCGGGAACGGCGACCGTAAAGAGCTTTCTGCTGCAGAAAGAATTAACACTAGCTGTTCTGCTTTTTATTTTAGATTGATTTCAACAGGATCATGGAAACAACCACCTAAATCACGTGTGTCAAGCTCGAGGCCTGAGGGCCAGATCCGGCCCCTCGCAGGTTTTGATCCGGCCCACATTTCAATTTAGGCCCACCTACTTTTTGTCACTTTTTCCAAAGTTTTGGCATTTTTGACGCCTTTTCCGACGGTTTATGTGTTTTTTTTTTTCAATGCTTTAGGCATTTTGTTTTAATGTTTTGACACTTTACTCAATGTTTTGCCACTTTTTCGTAAGTTTTGGGCGTTTTTTACGATGTTTTTGTCACTTTCTGATGGTTTTGTCACTTTTTCAGACAAATTTTGACGCTTTTTTTCGGCCTTTTTCAACTTTTTTGGCGCTTTTCTCAACGTATTTGTCGCTGGATGAGGAACTTTTTGGGGCTTTATGTAAGTGAGAAGACTACAGTACATGAGACATGCAATAATACAGTCAAAATATTTGACTTTTTCCTCTTAAATAAAAGCATGGCAATAAACTCTACGTGTCTGGCCCTTGATGGGATTCTCATTTTCCACTGTGGCCTTCTGGGAAACTGAGTTTGACCCCCCTGGTCTAAATGGAAAGCTGAGCAGTGTATATTCTAACGCTGGTGTTTGTCTCTGTGTGTTTCTTTAAAAGCTGTAGTTTTGCCTCAGAACTTCACACAAGAAGCGAAAGAAAACCAAGAGGAGGAGTTTGGTCCCAAGCTGCCGCCTCCATCAGCTGCTCTCAGTGAGTCCAAACCAAAAACACTCACTCAGCTGATGCTCTTTCACTCTTAAGCCCCTGACACCAACCAGACGGCCCAAAAGCCAGCAGACCTGCCAAGTGTGCGCATCTTCATACTCGGCACGCATTTTGACCTTAAGTACGCTTGTATGATTCGCTGCTCTCTAGGTACGCATTCTGTTGCATCTTTCATTTCGCCGGTTTCAGTTTCTATGCGATCTATATCTATGACGTGATTCTGCCGCTGAGCCACAACGTGTAAGTGGAGTGAAAAGCTTTCAGCCAATCAGAGCGCTGCATTTTAACCCTCCGCCCACCTGCCCCTCCTAGCCAAACGCTTCGCACGTTTAATTCAATTCAGTGCCTCAAGCGAGCTAGGCTGGCCGCATAACTGTAGGCTTGTACGCCATGGCTGGACCGCCTCAAAAAAAAACAACTACGGAAACTTGACAGCTATCGGGAGAGACGGCCTTGCCTCCACGTGTCCAGGCTACCTCATCACGCGTTCTGCACCGTGTGCAAGACAGACATCGAAATCAGTCACGAAGGGACGACAGAAACACGAACACAGAAATACTGAGTCGGGGATGGCTGCAGCCTGGAGACCTCCCGTCTCACGCCTCCCGTCTCACGCCTCCCGTCTCACGCCTCCCGTCTCATGCCTCCATGCCCGCTAACCTAACCGTGACAGGCAGCACGGTGGCTCAGTGGTTAGCACTTCTGCCTCACAGCAAGAAGGTTCTGGGTTCAGATCCAGGTCGTTCCGGGCCTTTCTGTGTGGAGTTTGCATGTTCTCCCCGTGTTTGCGTGGGTTTCCTCCGGGTGCTCCGGTTTCTTCCCACCATAAAGACATGCATGCTGGGTAATTAGGACTACAGTTGAAAATTAGCCGACTGGCTAACACTGGCGCATTTACAGAAATGTTGATTAATGTGCATTGTCCTAATCAAATAAACTTACAAACTAAACTTAATTTAGAAAATAATTCACGATTTCGTAGGCTATTCTGAACATCTGAATTCACCGTCGTATTCTGAACATCTGAGTTTAGCGTTTGACATGCCCAAGGTTAGCAGGTCTGAGCCAGTCGGACTGATCAGGCTCCACCAGGTCCAAGAAGTTCCTCAGAACTCACTGAAGAGACGCCAACTTGAGCGTGCGCTCTGCATGTGCGTGAGACGTAATACGTCTCCATAGCAGCAAGCGGTGCTAATCTGTATTGTTGCCCAAAAATGAAAACCGGCAGCTGATTGGACGTCACATGGGTCTGGCTTCTCCTGGATTTCACAGCCAGACTGTCATGGCGACTCGTTCAGAATATGATCTCATATTGGACTAAAATAGTTCACCGAAACGTGTTTCTGAAAACATTTGAAGAGAGAAATAGGCCGTGTAGTTGCTGAATCTGTCTTCATTTCAGATCAACAAAGGTCAGTTTAGAAGATCTTCATCAGATGTTTAGAGGCTCTAGTCACGCTCATCCCGCTCCCCGTTTCCTGGTTAGCTCTCCACCGATCAGATGGGTCATTGAGTCCGAGTGCCCACCCAGCAAGTCAGGTCGGCCATAATGAAGGCTGACGGCTCCTCCGACGGACGACGGCACGAACACACCGAACAGACTCGAGTCACCGACCTCGCCAGACGGTCAGACGGCCTGTTATCAGCTCGGTGTGTCAGAGCCTTAACAGTGACGTGTTAGTTTTTATTTTGAATGTGTTTTAGTTTAAACGTGGAGCTGAAGCTTGTCTGTGTTCACGGTGTAAAAACCCGCGGGTGGAGACGTGTTTTTGAGAGCGTAGAGAGCCGGATGCATTAAACTGGCTGTTGTTCCCCGTTCAGACAGAGGAGGCGCCGTCTCCGTCTGCTCGCCGCGAGACGAGGAGAAACCCAACAAGAGGAGCCGAGAGAGGAAACACAAGAACAAGAAGCAGCACAAACACAAGAAGGACAAGAAGGTAGAAACAGGCAGACTAGAAGGTAGAAACAGACAGACTAGAAGGCAGGCAGACTAGAAGGTAGAAACAGGCAGACTAGAAGGTAGAAACAGGCAGACTAGAAGGTAGAAACAGGCAGACTAGAAGGTAGAACCAGGCAGACTAGAAGGTAGAAACAGGCAGACTAGAAGGTAGAAACAGGCAGACTAGAAGGTAGAAACAGACAGACTAGAAGGTAGAAACAGGCAGACTAGAAGGTAGAAACAGACAGACTAGAAGGTAGAAACAGGCAGACTAGAAGGTAGAACCAGGCAGACAAGAAGGTAGAAACAGGCAGACAAGAAGGTAGAAACAGACAGACTAGAAGGTAGAAACAGGCAGACAAGAAGGTAGAAACAGACAGACTAGAAGGTAGAAACAGACAGACTAGAAGGTAGAAACAGGCAGACAAGAAGGTAGAAACAGGCAGTGAAATGTCTCCTCATTCGTTTGATTCTTCTGGTTTTAACTTCATACTCCTTTTCCCTCCAGAAGAAGAAGAAGAAGAAGCACAAGAACAAAGGAAAGCAGCAGCAGAAGAAGAGTAAGAAGGAGACAGACAGCAGCGGCGAGGACAGCGGCGAGGACAGCGGCGAGGACAGCGGCGAGGACGCTGCACAGGTGTCGACTCAGGAGCTGCTCAAAAGGTGTGGGTTGGGCGTTAGCTTGTCGGCTGCGTGGCGTGAGCGTGTCAGCTGTCGGCAGCCGCCACGCCACGATCACGCCACGCAGCCCGTGTGTAGGAGGCCTTAGGCCTCTCCAACCATGCTCCTAAAATAACGGAACAAAGACAGAAAACACACAAGTACCGTAAAAGCTAAATCTGAATCTAAGATGAAAATAGTGCTCGTTAAGAAGAAGCTGTCAAATATAATCCATGGTAATGAAGTCTCTCTCTCCCCCCCCCTCTCCCCCTCTCTCTCTCTCTCTCTCTCTCTCTCTCTCTCTCTCTCTCTCTCTCTCTCCCCCTCCCTCTCCTCCTCTCTCTCTCTCTCTCCCCCTCCCTCTCCTCCTCTCTCTCCCCCTCTCTCTCTCTCCTTCCAGACTGAAAAATGTCCGGTCTCTTGAGTCCTGGTGAAGACAGTGAGCCGTGTCCTCTGTGAGGACGACCGTTAGCAGATACCATGTTGTTCTCATTTGAAATAATAAACGTGTTTATCATTTAATGTGGATGTGTGTTTGTTGTTATTTTACCCATTCACTGAATTTGGGAAAATGTAGAAAAGGGGAAAGAAGAAATGCAAAATTAAGCAGTTAAGGAATAGAGGAGGTAGATACTTTTTTTTCGACGTTTATGTCACTTTTGGCGAAGTTTGCGAAGGACAGACGTATCAACAAGGACAAAGCCACCATGAAGGAGAGGAGGATGAAGATTTAATAAGGGACCATGATATGTATATAGTTTTGTTAGCTGTATCTGTTCTGGAGGATCGTTAAGCAGACAACAAAATGGTAAGAAAAAGAATCGTCTTTAAGAATTTATATTTTAGTTATGAATAAGTCACTCAGAATGTTATAAATAAGTTTTCATGTAGCACCTGTAGCCTCCCTATGGAGTTGTAGACAAACGTGTTCAATATAGTATAATAGTCTCATGTCAGTTATATAGTCTGGCTCTGACTGAGAGCTCTTGGCCTGTTCAGCACCACGGACAGCGACAGCTGTTCAGCACCATCACTGTCCATCAGCTGTCTCTGTCCGTCAGCTGTCTCTGTCCATCAGCTGTCTCTGTCCATCAGCTGTCTCTGTCCGTGGTGCTGAAACATTGTTTCTTTGTTCATCAATACTAACTGTCTTTTCTTTGTGATTTATTTGACATAGAGGCTAACTGGGCTCAACACCTGACACATTATAACATTCATTCATCAGATATTTTAGCGTTTTTTATTTAACGGTTTTAATTTTAAAATGACTTGGTAGCAGAGGGGCCCATGATGAAGCCCCGCCCCCACTGGACTGAGAGTCTAGCTCCGCCCCCACTGGACTGAGAGTCTAGCTCCGCCCCCACTGGACTGAGAGTCTAGCCCCGCCCCTGAGAAATGGGGAAATAAGAAATGTAAAATTAAGCAGTTAAGGAATAGAGGAGGTAGATACTTTTTTTTCGACGTTTATGTCACTTTTGGCGAAGTTTTTCTGACTCTTTTCGGCGTTTTTGTGGCATTTTTTTCATCTTACTTCCACAGCTCCTGAAGCCACCATGTCGAGTTGTTGCTATGGTAACGTTAGTAACGGACGCAGAGAGACAGAGAGAGAGAGACTGGCTAACGCACAAACATAATATCACTTTAACTGACAGTTTCTACTATGGCGTCGAAAAACATCGACCCTTTATCAGTTGAGGAGCCTTCAGGAGCTGTTGAAGATGAGGAGGAGACGGAGGAAGAGCACACAGCGGCAGCAGGAGGGTGGAGCCGGGAGACTCAGGTAGAAACTACGGTAACTTACCGGTTAGCTCGGCAGCTAACGTTGGCTAGGAACGGCTCGTAAACTGACAATGCGTAGTGGAGGTTTTTAGGTTATTGACGTCTGTTAGCGTCCACTAAAAGTTCTGTTGTTGCTGCTGACAGACTGAGATTATTATTCTAAGTGTCTGACAACATTATGGGATGGATCCCTACAGAGATAGACCTTTTAGTTAAAGAGTAAGATCCTTTTAGTTTAACATGAAACAGCCCCGACATCACCATCACCAAACTACACCAGACTCCATGTAAATAATCACTACTTTTAGCGTGTATAGAGCCAACATATTTTGACATGTAAATCGGTAAACTATGTGTTTATTTCAACCAAAACTAGAGCTGTGATGGTTGTAACAGTGGAAAGATGAACCACGACGTCTTTTCATAGTTTTATTTCGTTTCTGTCGACTTTGAATGAAGTGTATTTTACGATGCTAAAATTACTGATTATTTACATGGAGTCTGGTGGGTTTAGCGAACGCAATTTCGTGGATGTTTTTATGTTTTAAAATAAGGATCTTATTCTTTAACAGAAAGGTCGACCTCCTTATGAATACTTTCCATAATGTTGTCAGACACCTTTTAGTTTAACATGTTTAAATAATCAGTACATTTAGCGTGTATAGAGCCAGCATCACCAAACCCACCAGACTCCATGTAAATAATCAGCACTTTTAGCGTGTATAGAGCCAGCATATCTCCACATGTAAATGGGTGAATTAAGGGTTTATTTCAACCAAACCAGAGTGGTGATTGTTGGAACAGTGGAAAGATGAACCAAGACGGCTTTTGATAGTTTTATTTAGTTTCTGTCCACTTTGAATGAATTGTGTGTTTTACGATTATAAAAGTACTGATTATTTAAATGAAGTCTGGTTAAGTTATATACTGTACAATACAGCCTTATTGAGATATTAAAGTAAAATATCCGAGTACTTCTTCCACATCTGGATATGACTACCCCACATTTATATTATGAAATTTAATTCAGCTGCACATCAGCCAACCATAACATTATACAGTTTTACTTTGTAGTGATGCAATAATATAACGGATGATACTTGTTTTTCAGCGTGTTTGTGATGTAACGGTGCTGTGGTGCGTTCACGTGTCCGCAGGTTCCTGGGAAGGTGTTACGGGCTCACAGTGACGCCGTGACGGCCGCGCGACTCTGCTTCAACGACCGCTGCCTCCTCAGCTGCTCCGCCGACCGCACCGCCATCCTCTGGGTAATATACAGTATATACTGTAATCCTCTGGGTAATATACAGTATATACTGTAATCCTCTGGGTAATATCCAGTATATACTGTAATCCTCTGGGTAATATACAGTATATACTGTAATCCTCTGGGTAATATACAGTATATACTGTAATACTCTGGGTAATATACAGTATATACTGTAATCCTCTGGGTAATATCCAGTATATACTGTAATCCTCTGGGTAATATACAGTATATACTGTAATCCTCTGGATAATATCCAGTATATACTGCCTCCATCCTCTGGGTAATATACAGTATATTATATACTGTATATTACATCAGAAAAATTGTAGAAAAAATACGATAAAAGAAAACGTTGAAAAAAGCGACAACAATGTGAAAAAAATGTTGAAATTAAAGCTCAATGTCAAAAGACAAATATCAGCAAAAGGCAAAGTTTGGAAAAAGTGCCAAAAAAATTGATGAAAAAAATCCTCCGTAAAAAGCTACAAAAACTTCAGAAAAAGCTATATATATATATATATATATATATATATATATATATATATATATATATATATATATATATATCTGAACTTAGGGGTCCTCCCCTCTTCTCTACACATTACATACTTATCATTCCAATATACATCTTGCACATTACTTTGCACTATCACTTCTTGCACTTTACATCCCACTCCATGTGTACTTGTCTTGATGTTATGTCTTATTTGTATATTTGTATTTTGTATATCATGCTGTTATGTGTTAGCCTGGTTGACCCCAGACCCTTCTCAGCTGTAACTGAGAGTGGGGGGTCTGGGGAAGGTTCATTGATAGTTCATTTCCAAAGGGGCGTCACCAACGGACGCCGCTCAAATGCCTCTGGGCGCCATTGGATAGTCCTTCAACCAATCAGAGCAACGATCCGGGTGACGCTGCTCT
>NC_050191.1:13935168-13942668 GCF_008315115.2 Sander lucioperca
GCCAGCGTGTTGGAAGCGTTTCCAGGCAAATAAATATAAATAAAATAAAGATATAAATGTCATTTAAAAAACAATAATAAATAAATAATCGATTTTTTAAATATTGCACCTGTCAATCCAGAAGGAAATATTCTGGAGCCTATTTAGCCGTCAATCCTGCCGACGTTGTCTTTGCTGTAATCAGATCAGAATATATTTATGTTTATGTTTATGAGAAAGATCCGTGTGTCCAGACAAGACTAGCAGCAGCAGCGCCGCGTCAGACACCTTTCTGAAAGACATAGAAAACGCCACGCAGCTGCCACGCAACAGAAACGCCACGCTCACGCCACGCAGCCCTACGTAACCCTAACCCACGCCACCAGTGTGCAGGATCCTTAGTCGACTAACACTCGTATGATGCAAATACCCTTAAACTGAGAAGTTAAGATTTGTAAATTTGGAGAAAATGCCCTTAGAACTCAAACAACCACTCACAGTTTTTAATTGTGTCTTCCTGTGTTGTTTTGTCTCTTTCTGTCCCCCAGTAACCACGGCAACGTGGTCTCTGACTGCTGCTTCTCCACCAGCGGGTACTTCCTGTGCACGGCGTCGTGGGATAAGAGTTTAAAGCTGTGGGACCTGCAGGCCGGAGGGTTCCGGTCTCAGGGCGGGACGGCGCTGCAGAGAGGCCACGAAGGCAGCGTGAGTTCCTGCAGCTTCTCTGCCGACGGTAAGTCCTCGGAGGTCTTAGAGAGGTTTAAAAAGCTCTCTCCAACGTCTGTCATAATGTTGTCAGACACTTAGAAAGAGTAAGATCCTTTAACACTAGAAGTGCCGGAATTCCATAACTACTAGAACTGCCGTGAGCAGTTTTGACCACCAGATTCCAAACTCTATAATCTCTCATGATAAATACCTAATTGCATATTGTATTATGTATTGTGTTAGGATATCTTTAGAAAAACGTAATAACACCGAAATGTACATTTTTACGAGTTTAATTATACATTTGAGTAGTAATACGTGTTTCAATTATTTATATCATGGCATAGTAAACCGTAATTATTTCATACATTCATATCCCGAAAAATACGGTGTGGAAATTCATTCAACTTAACTCATAACAGCCAAATAACAATTATAAGTATCTTATTTGAACATTTAGCTATAACCTAACCTGGCACTGCCTCTGTTTTGGCGTCTGCTGCGGTGCGCAGCGCTGCTCGGACCGTGAGCCGCGGCCCTTTTTTCCTCCATAAACTCCGCTCTCAGCTCTCTGCCAGTTGCTGCATAAACTCCCTCCGGACAATTTTACTGCTGGTGCACTCCTTGGAGAGGATGTGTGCAATGATTCCAGCCAGTTCGAGGATGTATAAAGTTATGTGAACATGTAAACAGCCACCGGCCATCTACGTGTACGGCGCCTTTCACAGAGCGAGCGCCCGGTGTTTGCCTTCTGATTCAGAACAGAGTGCCTCCACACCGTAGTAGCCTACGTTACCGACTCTGGCTTTGCCTTCGGCCCATCGGTGATGCCCACACTTGTTACTCGAGACCGCTAGTTACGTTGCTCTGACAAAGACTATGGTAGTTACTAAGCAACCAAGATGCATCTTCAACCGCGCGAAAAATTAAAAACAAATACCGCGAAAATCCGAGCGGTCAATATGACCGTGTATGGCCGAAATAGGTAAAAGTGATTGTATTTTCTTTGCCTTTTGTGTAATGTATATAAAAACAATTTTAAATTAAAATACAGACTCTTTTAGGAAAAGTCAGGCAGCAGCAGGATTGTATTTTTTTATTCAGCAAAGTTATTACACATATACATTTCAAAACGGTCAAAATGACCGTCATGGCCGTTCTAGTGTTAAACATAGAAACACCCGCAAACTGTGTTTGCTAAACCCACCAGACTCCCTGTAAATAAACAGTCATTTTAGCATCGTAAAACACACTTTATTCAAAGTCGACAGAAATACTTATTTTCGTAACAATCAAGTATCAAAAACTGAGGAGGACACGCTGTTGGATGCTGTCCTCCTCTCCTACTTCTCTCCCTGAGTCTGTCTTTCACTGGTTGAAGCCTAAAAATATTGTAAACAGATTAATACCATAACTAATCCACTGGTGGGACTGTTGAGCTCTGTTTCAGACTGATACCTCCGGTTCAGGCTGGTCCTCATCCTCAACACGGGACTTTTTCAGTCGTGAAAAACACTTTTCAATACTCATCTGGATTGAAGCATCAAACATTCAGTGTCAGAGTAAAAAATGACATAACATTGTTTATAATAAGTTTATTTGATTCACAGCTGCTACATATTGTGTTTTGACCTCGACAACCCAACTGCATTTTACCGCAAACTTGCGACTAGTTAACTTTCTAAAGGAGGCACAATCACTTGTTTGCTAAGAGTCGGGTCGGGACTCAACATTAACACACTGACAACATTGTATTCAGAATATAAAATATTTTTATAGCACTTTGTAATGTGTGATTGTGTAAAGGTGTTCACGAGATACCGACCTTTTGTGAACTAGTGAATTTCGCCAGCCATCTTTCTCTCATTTTGATGGGGCTGTGTTTGTGTGTGTCTGTTTGTGTGTCTGTGTGTGTGTGTGTGCGTGCATGTGTGCGTGCGAGTATCTGTGTGTGTGTGTGTGTGTGTGTGTGTGTGTGTGTGCGTGCGTGTGTGCGTGCGTGCGAGTATCTGTGTGTGTGTGACAGAGAGACGGAGGAGAGCAGGGAAAGGAAATGCAGCTGAACGAATACGCTGCGTGTTTTAAATAGCGTAACGCAATAACGAAACTCAACATGTGGCGGCTGGTGTTGATTGTATGGCGCACCGCCACAAATTAGTCTATGTGTGGGAAACACTGCCCTAAAAGTCCTGATTATTTACATGGAGTCTGGTGGAGTTTGGTGATGGTGATTTCGGGGCTGTTTCATGTTAAACTAAAAGGATCTTACTCTTTAACTAAAAGGTCTATCTCTGTAGGGATCCATCCCATAATGTTGTCAGACACTTAGAATAATAATCTGAGTCTGTCAGCAGCAACAACAGAACCTTTAGTGGACGCTGACTGACGGTGAACATTAGTCCTGTAGGGTTACATTACAGTTGGTTCTTAATACTGGAGCAGTTTCAGAGATTGTTGTTCCATCAGACACTCAGACACACAAACATAGGAAAATAGGGTCCAGATTGAAAACAAAAAAACGAAAGTCTGCATAATTTTTTAAAATTCTAATTCTCTTTTTATTGAAACACTTTCAAACATCCATCAGACTCTTTATCTCGTCTTCATGTTTCTTATTTTACAAAAGAGAAGTTAGCTGTAAAAGAGAGAACACACATAACAGTGATATTACTAATAGGAGCAACAACAGTTATGCTAATCAGAGCTACAAATACATAACAATACTAAGTCAAAACCAAACTGTTGTTGATCAAAATAAATCCTATTAAAGCCAGTAAAATACAACATATGAGGATTGAGAGACAAGTTCAAATAAAGGAAGTAAATGCACATTTCAAATGTTCTCTCCACTCTCTCCCCTTTCTGTCATTTAAGAGTCTCCTCTGGGCCCCCTCCCAAACATTTAGGATCATTCACTTTAAGAGTGATGCATTCTGGGAATGCTGACAGTTTATTAGGTAAACAATATCAAAATAAATCAGAAACACATAATGAACACTCCCCCCCCATCCATCATCACCACCCAAAAACGACAACACAGAAACACACACACACACACACACACACACACACACACACACACACACACACACACACACACACACAGACACACACAGACACACACACACACACACGCACACACACACACACACACACACACACACACACACACACACAGACACAGCAACTACAATATTCCAGATCGTTCAACAAAATAGACAATAAACCAAATAAACATATGTATAAATGACATCATCATCAGCCCATCTGAACCTCACAGAGAAATCTCAGCTGGACAGATTTTGATTTCTACAGTTTTAGCATCACCAGCAGGTCCGATATCGAACCAAGGGAAGAGTTTCTCAGTGAAAGTGTCTCTGAGAGTGTAGATGTGAGTCTTGTCTTCAGAGTTGTAGAAGGACACCTCCCCCCCCTCATAGTCCAGCTGGACTCTGATCCTCTGGAGACTCTTCTTCACTGTGAGAGTATTACCAGATCCATCAATGTATTTACCACTGTGATGTAATAAACACCAGATTCCATATTTTGGTGAAGCATAGCTTTCTCCCTTCCTGTCAGCTGACTCTTTGGCTAAACCCACCCTCCAGACAGGATGATCTCCCACCTCCACCTCCCAGCTGTGTTTCCCTGAGCTGAAACCCTCAGAGCCCAGAACAGAGGGATACCTGCTGTGTCTCTCTGGATTGTCTGGAAGCTTCTGGTTTGTGTCTCCCTGGCTCACACTGGTCAGATCATCAGACAGACAGAGACAGGGGTGTGCAGTGTTTGGGTCCAGAATGACGGGACAGAAGTGGACGTTGTCCTTCATCTTCTCCCAGACTCTGAAGGACAGGTTGCCCAGATGTTTGGCCACATCTGTCAGTGCTCCTGAGAGCAGCTGTGGATCTGACAGCGAGCACTGGACTCTGGCTCTGCTCTGAGAGGCTTTATAACTGCTGAGGAACGGCACGGTGTCTTTCTGCAGGTCTGCTTCCACAGCAGAGATGCTGTCTGACAGAGAGGAGATCTGCTCCTGAATCCTCTTCATCTCTCTGCTGACAGTCTTCCCCCTCTGCTGCTCTTCCTCCCTCAGAGCTGCCAGTCTGGACTCCTCTTCCTCTTTCAGGAACTGGTGCAGCTTGTTGAACTCGGCTCTGATCTGACTCTCTGTAGACAGCAGCTGCTTCTTGGAGTGTTGAGTTATTTCATCGTATGTTTCCTCCACTCGTCTGTGTTTGTCTCTCTTGTCCTGCAGAGACTGTAAGTCAGATTTCAGCTGCTCCTTCAGATCTCTGACTGCTTGTTCTACAGGAACCACCGTGTGACCGTGGTGGAGAGAAAACTCACAGACAGGACACACAACTCTATCTTCATCCTTACAGAACAATTTAGGCTCTTCTTGGTGTTTACTACACACCACCTCCACCTTCTTCTCTCCTTTTTCTGTCTCAGATGATCCTGATTTCTGTCTCCCAGCAAAGTTGTCAGCCAGTTCCTTCAGTGCAAAGTTCACCAAAATATTCTCTTTTGAGGATTTTCTTTTACAAATGGGACAGTTTTTGTTGTTAGCTAGTTCCCAGAATGTGTGCAGGCAGCTTGAACAGAAGCTGTGGTTGCAGCTCAGAGACACAGGATCTCTGAAAGTCTCTGAACACACATGGCAGTTCAGGTAACTTTCAAAAAGATCAGTGTTCTCAGCCATCTGTCTTTGTATCTAAATGTCTCTCAAAAACAAGACTCACCGAGTTACTGTCCCTTCTCTTGACTGCTTCAGATCTTCCCGTCGTGTGTTTTCCAGCAGAGATCTCACACCCTGTAATGGCGTCTCAGCTCCGTTCAGCAATGTCAAAATCTACTGTCCTTATCACTCACCTGTCACCAGGTGAATTATTAATAGCAGGATGATTCAACATTAGTTGATGTAGCTGCAGGAAGTGAAAGGTGTAGTTCAGTTTAAGATGATAATCTGATCAATATCTAGAAATAAAACACAATGTTAAACTATCATTATTGATGGTACACGAGACTAAGATCTGTTTATACAATATTGTGTTTATATACAGCTCTTTACAGCAAATCATAGCAGCTGTGTATAAAATCAGAGATTACAGGGGACACACATACACACACACACACACACACACAGACACACACACACACTCCGAAACACACGCACAGATACACACAAACTTACACACACACACACACACACACACACACACACACACACACACACACACACACACACACACACACACACACACACACAGGTAGGGATGTAACGGTATGAAAATTTAACCTCACAGTTATAGTGACCAAAATGATCACAGTTTTCAGTATTATTGCGGTATTTTTAAAAGTGTGTTCGATATGTTTAGAAAGCACTGATAGGACTACACAAGCTGAAATAGTTTCAAAAAGTGTAACAGTGGTTATTATATTACAAAAATATAGGCAACAGGCTTGTAAAAACTGTTGAAAACTGTCTGCTGAAACACCGGCCCGCTGTAGGGGGTCCAGTAAGAACTTGGACCAGAGATGTCTGACTCTGAGATCCAGGAAGATTTATTAACAACTCCAACATGAAGTTAACTATGAAGTAGTATTTGACGTTACATGTGAAGATGTGGTTCTGAAATATAAGCAAATAATAATGCACATTAATAAACATCTGACTTACTATGAACATTATTTACCAAAAACTAAATGTTATAGCCACCAGCATACAAGAAACAATACTAAGAATTACATTCATTTCTCTGTAATAATTAACATAAATGTAACATATTATTGCTCAGTAACAAAAATAATATGAGAATAAGCCCCATCTATTACAGCCAGATGTGGGTAGTAACGAGTTACATTTACTCCGTTACATTTACTTGAGTAAGTTTTTGAAAGAAATATACTTCTAGGAGTAGTTTTTAATCACTATACTTTTTACTTTTACTTGAGTAGATTTGTGAAGAAGAAACTGTACTCTTACTCCGCTACATTAGGCTACAATGAGCTCGTTACTTTTCTTTTTACCTCTTTGGTATTCTACGCGTCATTGTTTTTACCCCCCCGCGTACGCCTCATTTTAATGTTTTATTTTGACAGAGAGAGAGACTTCCGCTAAAGGCTCGACCACGTGACTGTGTCTCACCAATCAAACGTAGTTGTGCAGTCTCGTCACGTGACCATTCTCAATCTCAGCGGCGGGACGGGTTAGCTTTACAGTCGTAGCCAAACAAAAATGTCAGAAACAACCGTCGGCGATGCAGACGCAGATGAGGAGGAACACCTCTGGCCTCATAATGAAAGCATGTTTACCTTAGTACAAGCATGTTTACCTTAGTACAAGCATGTTTACCTTAGTACAAGCATGTCTACCTTAGTACAAGCATGTTTACCTTAGTACAAGCATGTTTACCTTAGTACAAGCATGTTTACCTTAGTACAAGCATGTCTACCTTAGTACAAGCATGTTTACCTTAGTACAAGTACCAAACAGCAGCTCCATTACCTTGTTCTAGTTCTGCCTCCAGAGCCTGGTAAAAAAATATAAAGGTTTGGAAATTTGTGTTATTTGTGCTTATTTATTTTTTATTTATTATTATTTTATTGATTTTATTTTTCTAGTACTTTAATTTACCTGGATTATTTTCATTTAAGCTATTTTGTAATTAATTAATTAATTTTAATTTATTTTATTGATTGTATGAACTATAATTTGCCTAAAGATATTTATTTTGTATTTTTGTCCGTCTGACTGAATGCTTGTGTTAAAAAATAAATCAGACGTTACTCAACAGTTACTGAGTACTTGAG